>NC_046165.1:90699464-90986964 GCF_011064425.1 Rattus rattus | reverse complement strand
TTAGGGTCACGGTAGCGATGTGAGAACAGTTTCACACTCACACGAAAACAAACAAGTAAACCAGCAAACAAACAAAAAACCCTCGATGCTTGGTCCTAAAGTTCCAGTGTGGTTTACACAGTAGCTTGGAATTAGCCATTGAACAGTCTGGCCCCTTCTCCCAGTGCAGCTTAGGACTTGCAGTCCTGTAGTTAGAGGACGCTCTCTTATAACCCGCTGGAGTTCTCCTAGAGGCATCACGCCATTAAGATGCCAATCTGTCCTTAGAGTGATGTTTGGTAATTTATTGTTCCTACAGAATAGCCTGTTCTACCTACTCATTTCATTTCACACAGAAAAATGCAAATATAAATGTTTAATGGGATATTACTTTTTATGGATCACACTGATAAAAAGCACATTGAATATCCTTTGAATTGCTAAGTACTCAGTGGAACAACATGATTAGTTAATTCTAAAGGAATAAAACTACAAGATTATAAAGATAGACTTTTACAGATAAAAAAAGGCACACATATTGAGACACTTGAGGAACCATCTATATAAACCATTTAAGTGCATGACAGTAGGAAAAATAAAAACCAAAATTAACTATCACTTGGTCATAGAATAGGTTCTTAGGTCACTGAAAAGAATCAGATCTGTTTATAATCCATTTTGGAAGGATAAATAAGAAACGTATGAAAGGGCAGTTGAAGTGAGAATGAACCCCACAGGTTCCAAAATCATGTACTCTAATCCTTTGGAACTGTAAGCCAAATAAGTTTTTCTATAAGTTGTCAGGGACACCAATAGACCATAGATACCAGTCGTCTACGCCAATAGAAAAGTAACCAGCACAGGGGTCACATCTAAGGGAAGGTGAAGAATTCCTACTTGTACACATCGACTCTTTCATGAACTTGGAATTTATCTGCACACACATTCTCAGCCACTGTAAACTTCCCTGGTTGAAAACAGTACATGTACCACACAGTGTTGGGGTGACTATCTGGGTGACTCGGTACAACAGTTATGGTTTAACTTACCTCTCTAGGTCAGTAAGCCGGCAGGGGCTCCTATCACCTACAGGACTAACTGGAGCTGGCTCATTCCCGGACCCTGACATGCTGCTGATCAGTACTGGACGGCTCTGCTCTACCAGCTGAGGACCTCCTCACAGGATGAAAGAGAGCCCCAGGACGTCCTTATTACCTGTGTTCAAATAATAATGTGGGAAGAGCAGCAGTCTCCTGCAACAGCACAGCATTCTAGACCACATTCTCCTTACCAGGATGGAGTCATAAACCCTGTCCAGTATTCACCAACGGTTGCTCTCTCCTTTTTACAAAGAAGCAGGTCAGAGAACTTGCTTGAGATGTAAACACAACATTTTAGAACACAAAGTTTTATAAAACGAAGTTGAAAGATTCTGTATAATTTTAACGTTCTTTTTCAGTTGTTTTAAAGACAGTTTGTGTAAAGCATGTTAGAGAATAGCAGATCTTTACTTATAAACGGGCAACACACTACCTCAATCCAACAATCCAAACTTCACAACAGACATTTAAAATTAAACCACAGCCTGTGCTTCTGAAAACCCGAACAAACAATACTCTGTCACCAAAAGAATATAGTTCTCTCAAAGCAGTAGCGACCCGAGTAACTTAAAATGCTTTGTTAATATTTTTGTTTTTGGTTTTTTAAAAAAAAAAAAAAGTGTCTCACTCTTAGACCAGACAGGCCTGGGATCCCTATGGTTGAGGCCAGTCTAAAACACAAAGTGATTTTCCTACATCGACCCTGAAATACTGAGATTACGTGAGTGATCCACCATTCCTGGATAAAATAAGTCTGGGGAAACTTGGAATTATTAATGGAGCAGCACTTTAAAACTAGCTCTCTCCAGATCAATTCCAAGTGTATCACCAATACACTAAGTATGTTTAAATATATATTTATTATAAGCATTTATATATAATTCATCTATGTTTATAAGTATATCTACATGTAGATATATGTATATATAGAACTATATATACATGTATACACACATATACATACACAGACACATGTAGACCTTAAACTACAAACTCATTGGGATGGTGGTGATGAAATCTAACATCTTTCATAACAATGTGTCAGTGGGACATATTTAAGCTACAATTACACAGAAAGGATATCTTCATGTCACTTTACAATAAAAAAAACCCTAATATACAAGAAAAGCACGCAAACAACATGTGTGCAGAAAGTAAGGTCTTTCCTATTACCTATAAGAGATAGTTATAGAATATGGTACAAAACCCAGCAAGACTACTGTGCTCAGTTCATGTTCCATGATTTGAAATATTCCTCTTTATTTTCTAGAGGTTGGATTTAATAAACCACAAGACATAGACTTACAAAAAATGCAAAAAATATCTTCCTTAAAAACACATTTAAAATACAAGGATCTATGCAATCACATAGAACAGAAACTCAAACAATAGATCATTGTAATTTTATTTATGATTTTATAGCAAATTTGCTGTAACTATTAAAGTTGTCTAAAAAATTTTTAGGAGTGCCACAAATACTGGTATGGGAGCATGAAGTTTACGCCATCTTCAACTTCTTAGGTGTCATGATAAATACAATGTACAAGAGCCCTTCGAAAGCAGGAGGGTCTTTGTATGAGGCCATCCTGGACTGACCAGCCAAGGCAACACAGTAAGACACTATCACAGTCACAACAGGAATTCAGATCCGTCAGGAACCTGTATCCAGGAGCTGATGCAGAGGACACAGTTGCTTACTGACTTGCTCAGCCTGGTTTCTCACAGAATCCAGGACCACCCACCCAGGGATAGCCTCACCCACAAAGGGCTGGACTGGCCCACATAAATCACTAATTAATAAGAAGCTGTACAGGTCTACCACACGGACTGATCTCATGAAAGCATTTCCTCAAAAAAAAAAAAAAAAAAATCCGACCCTAACCTAACTCTGACTGTAGTTTGTGTCAAGTTAACATAAAATTAGCCAGCACAGTAGCGTATCAAGACTTTTAAATTTCAGACTCGAGTCACTTGGGAGATAAGCCCCTGTTTTAGCCAGTTGTTTTCTGAATCAGAATGGTCACCCCAGGCACATATGTATATTTGGTCCCCATTGGTGGAACTGTTTAGGAAAAATTAATAGGCATGACCTAATTGGAGGCGTTTCACCAAGGACCTCTGAGGCTTCAAAAGCCTCCCATCATCCTGTTAGTTGTCTGGGTCATGCTCCCCGCCATGAAGGGGATGGGTCCTGTCCCACTGGACCTGGAAGAGCAAATCAAATGCCTCCTTCTGTAAGTTTGCTTGGTCAGCGTGTTCCATTACAGCCTTTAAGAAGTAACTAAGATGCCAGGGCAGCTGGCAAGACTATGTATAAACAAACAACAAGACACCCAAGATCCTCAAGCTGAATTGATTGAAATCCTTTCTCTTGATCATGCCGTTACTGTTGTTCTGGTGTGTGATATTTGAGAGTCGCTTGCTACACTGTAAGGCTATCCTTGAAAGGCAAGCCTCCTGTTTTTGACAGCATGCCCAGGGCTTTCTGTGATGCTTTGCTTAGCTTAATTGCTGATTAGAAAATATAAGAAATGTGACAAAACCCACTGAACACATACTCTGGAATTAAAACTGTGCCTCAGAAGATAAACACTAAACTGCTTTCCATGTAATTACTAGGGATTCGGCATTACGTCCTTACAAAATTATTGGTTTTGTTTTCAAAAGGAAATGTAATATAACTTTCCATAAATCAAAATTAATTTGAAGGATATTGGATTTGAAAACAATTTGTACATAAGCACCACAAGGGGTGGGTAACATGTACAACCTACAGCTTGGCGTGAGAAATACCCGACACATCCAGAGGAGAGGGGGGTAACTCCTGGTGGCTAATCAATAACTACTCCAGCAGTAACGGATAGCAGCTTCTTTCCATCCCACTGTAGACAACACGGTGACAAGCTAAAAAGAAAAATCCTAGGATCCAGACACGGACTCTAATGTTTTAACTTTGTGCTGCTCACACACTTATAACATTTTAGGGGTGAGTTTCCTATTTTCACAATTTGAGAGAAATTTTTTTTTGACATAAATAGTTGTTTTTAAACAAAGTTTGGAGTAAACAGACATCATCGTTGCTAAGATCAAAGGTACTGCCATGTCTGTCTTACCACCTTAGTATACACATCATCTCCACACTGCCAGACTTACAACTCAGTTGCAGTTGAGCACCTGTCAGGTACCTGTGTCTATGCGAGGATAAACGCTTGCTGAACTCGTGTCTGAGCACTGGACTAGCTGTATCGTTGAGAGTTACGTCGTTCATTCTAACACACCTTGTGAAGTCAGAAACGTGCAAAACAATTAAAAGATTTGAAATTGACCAAAAAATGTTGTGATGCCAATAAAGGACCCATAGTCATCGTCTAAGTGATCTGGCTCTGTGAGGCGCTCATCTCTGGTTACTACTGAGCTACGGGACATTCTGTATGCTTCTCCATGTTAAGGACAGCCATTCTGTCTCGAGACCAGCATTTAAACTTTGATGAACTAGGACATTTAAACCACTCCCTTTCTGTCTCTCGCTAGAAAATAGGCTTCTAACGAGAAATAATGAAATCAAACATAATAAGATAAAACACTTTGGAATTGAACAAGCAAACGGGAGGAAGAGAGCCCAAGAGGAGTCACAGTATCAGAAACCCAGTTGCTCACACACTAAGGAAGCCATTTTAGGTACACAGAAGACCTGGTGCAGACCAGTGCAGGCACTGTGCATGTGTCCTCAGTCTCGGTGCATTCATATGAGCCTTGATGTTTGAATTTAGACAACCATGTCCTCCTGCAGGCCTCCATGCCCTATTGCTGGCCTCCGTCCTCTCTGGCTCTTACCCTCTTTCTGCCTCCTTTTTTGCAGGGTTCCTGGGGTCTTTAATCAGAGGTAGGGATTTGATAGACATACCCTCCCTTAGGGCTAAGTGTTTAGGTCCTCTCATTTTCTGCACAATGTCCGATTGGGTTTCTGTATTTGCTCTTATCTGCTGCAGAGGAAAGCTTTCCTGACAAAGGCTGAGCATGTCATGTATAATACAGCAGAATGCCAAGAGGAGTCATTTTACTGCTGTGTTTTAGTCTTTGACTTTTTTAATTAAACGCTATTACTAAACGGTAGTGTCTGGTTTTACCCGAGGTCTCAGGTCCTTGAATACACAAGCAGTACAGGCCATGTATCCTATCTCCTCCTGGAGGGACCTTGAGTCAAGTCGGCCCACCAGACACTGCGTGGCTACTTCCCTAGTATTCTGCAGGCAGGAAATTACAGTTGATCCAAAGGTTTGTGCTGGGCTTGGTGTTTATTTCTCTTTTGGTGCTGTTCAGAGTACTTCCTGTACCACACGAGGTTGAAGGCTGTAAGTAGGCACCAGCTCAATGCTCAATGCATTATGTAGGCGGCGGCGTCGCAACAGAGCCTTGCCATCGGTTTGTAGAAGGCAATGAAAAGAGCTTGGGTGATCTGGGGATTGCCATGGCACCCCTTTGGCTGACAACTCAATTAGAGGTGACCTAATCCTGGTATGGAAAGTGTCATTTGGTGACAAGAGACAGCCAGTTAGGAATTTCTCTCCATTATCTGAAGAGTTCATTTAGACCCCCTTTATGTATGTATGTGTACACACACACACACACACACACACACACACACACACACACACACACACACGTTATAGGAACCTTCTTTTGCATTAGGTTTCAATACTACCTCCCAAGGTTTGGTCTGTTGTCTATTTCACTTCATTCAATTCTAAAAAGTCTTTCCTGTTGTTGATATCTAGCTTTAAATTGTGGTTGCCAGGCGTAAGGTGCTATTTCTTGTATCTGTTTAAAAGATGCATTGTGTCCCAGTATGTGCGCAGTTTTGGGAAAAGTTCCATGAGATGCTGAGAGGAAGATACAATGTTTTCTGTTGGAGTGAAATGTTCTGGAAATATCTGTAAGGTCTGTTTTGTTTCTATCATCAGTTAGCTCCCACAATTCTCTGTTTAGGTCTTGGCTAGATGACAGGTGTATTTTAGTCTCCCACTATCAGTGTGAGAGTTAATGTGGGAGTTAAGCTGTGCAGGTGTTTCTTTTCTGGATTTTGGTCCTCCTGTGTTTGACATCTAGTTGTGAAGAATTATAATGTACTCTTGTTGGGTATGCTTTTCTTGGAGGACTATGATATCCTGCCCTGTCCTCTTTTGATTAGATTTGGTTTCAAGCATATTTTGTAAGCTATTGAAATGGTCACAGCAGTCTCAGGGTCATTTGTTTAGAATATCTCCTCCCATCCTTTTACTCTCAGGTGATGTCTATCTTTGATGTTGAAAGGTGTTTCTAAGGTGCAGCCGAGGGATGGTATACTGTTTTTAATCCATTTTTCTTGTATCTTTCTATTGAGGAAATGAGTGAGCAGTGTTTGTTGATTCCTGTTGTTTTGTTGCTGTGAGTGTGTGTGTGTGTGTGTGTGTGTGTGTGTGTGTGTGTGTGTGTGTGAGAGAGAGAGAGAGAGAGAGAGAGAGAGAGAGAGAGAGATTCCCAGTGGTCTCTTGAGTGTGGTTAACCACTTTAGGTTGGAATTTTCCTTCTAGCACCTTCTGTAGGATTGGATTTGTGGATAGATAATGATTAAATTTTATTTCTCATTGCCCGTCTTGCTTTCTCCACCTATTGGGACTGATGGGTCCACTGCGATAGTGGTCTATGTTGGTCGACATCAGCTCAGCTCTTCCTGGGCTTTGAGAAGCCAGGCGTTAGTTACTCCAACCAGTCTGCCTTGAGATATTACTCGGCTTCTGCCCTCGCAGCTTTGAGCACTTTCTTCACTCTGCACATCCATACGTGTCATGACTATTACGTGCCAAGGGCACCTCCTTCCCTGGCCCAGTCTGCTTGTGTTCCGTATCCTTCTTGCACCTTAATAGGAGTCTGTTCCTTAAGGTTAGGGAAATTTTCTTCTATGATTTTGTTGAAAATACAATCTGTGCTTGAACCTGAGTTTCTTCTCCTTCCTCTCTTCCTGTTCTTCTTTTTGATCTATTCCTATTGTCCAAGATTTCCATGATTCTCCATGATTTCTATTGAAGTTTTCCATGATTTCCAATGATTTTCCAAGATTTCCATGAAGTGAAGATGTGCCGTCAGCCTACGGGATTCACCGGCTGCAGTAGCCTGTGCATGCCCAGGGACTGCCTGCTGGAGTTGGGGATCAGGAGTCGGAGGGGAGAGGCCAGGAGGGAGAGATCGCTGTGATCCACTAAGGCAGGGCTGAGGAGAGAGGGAAGATGGAGGAGGGGGTCTGCTGCAGAGCTTGGGATGAGAGCGGGGAATTGGATTTGGAGGGGAGGAACAGTGGTGAAGATGTCAGTCAGCCTGCCTGCCTCCCTAACTTAAGGGAGACCTATTATTTATCTGTTCCCACGAAAAAAAGTTACAGTGCAGGGAGCAACTATACTTCACGACAGAATTGGCAAAAACTATCCTTGTTTGACCAACTAACACATGAGCCTTGTCAGGAAACAAAATGAGTTTAATTTTCTTTTTAAACAAGTGAACTAATAATCCAAAGTTAGGTTTTCCTGTTTGTTTGTTTTAGTGCCTGAATTCAAATTACAAAACAGAATGGCAAAATGTGTAAGACCCACTGGTGACAGACAGAATGTCGCCTCCCTTGCGCCTCTCTAAAACTCTTGGCTTTGAGCTGAGGTGGCAGGGATACACACTGAATGATGCCACGTATTGGGGTGGTGCTATGACCTCAAGGCCCATGAAAGGTAGATAGATGTGCCTTTCGGTATCGACTATGACGTGCAGTTTTATACCAGGAGACTTTAGAGTATAAACATAGGTGCTGAGACAGGCTCCAAAAATGTGTCTTCAAGGACAGCTTCTCAAAATCAGGTCTAAGGGTTAAAGCAGGGGGATGTGGAGAAAGAAAAGAGAAGAAATACTAGTTATTTTAGATTAAATCTAACACAAAGTGAAAAGCATCTTTTCAAATGGAAAATCTGAGAAAGGACAACTGTTTTCATGATTTTAACTACTAAAATGTAATAACCCACTTCAACAAGGGACAGGTCGTTGAAGAAAGGAGTACTAATTCATTCTGAGAAATGTATGACTGCAAGGAGAAGGCACAATGTCAGCTGTGTACTTAGTCGGACTCACGCTACTTAAAACTCATTCCTCCTTGATCTGGCCCTGACAGGATGTGACAGAGACTCTGCTGCATCACCATCCACACCCTCCTCTGATATTTATAAAGATGCCCGGGCTGCCGACGTGGCTAACAACTGCTCCAGGTGTAAGGTGTGAGCGCAGAGAGTTCTCTTTGATTACCCCAGTGCCATTTCTGCTTCTAAAATGTAAGTGTTCTAGACTGAGCGAAAGTCCCAGAGATATGTCATAAAAACCCTCTTAGCTCTAAACAGTTTTCCTAAGTGGAATAGGTCAAAAAAAAAAAAAAAAGGGGGGGGGGAGACAATCAGAAATATTTTAACTTCTAAATGCAGCTACTCACAGGGAAAGCATAAATAATGAGACAACACTATGAATTTCAGGTCAATGTTGCTATTGTATTCAAACATAATTTTGAAAACATAATGTTTTAGACACCCAGTGCGTATACGGTTTAAAAAAATTTAAAATTCTGAAAATGGAACATTAAGTGATATTCTGTATTAAACAATAGGTAGTTCTCTCAGAATTTAATTAAAGACAAAACGGAGAAGTGGTAAAACTTTACTACAGATTAAATATAAATAGGGAGGTTAAGAAACTGGAAGATCGGGGGTTGGGGATTTAGCTCAGTGGTAGAGCGCTTGCCTTGCAAGCGCAAGGTCCTGGGTTCGGTCCCCAGCTCCGAAAAATAGAAAAGAAAAAAAAAAAAAAAAAAAAAAAGCAAGTCACATCACTGCTCCACCTCTTGGCTAAGGTGGACAAGATTAAGTCAGAAATCCTAAGGCAGGTTTGAGGGACCAACCTAGGCGTTTACTCTTATGTGACAGAAAATTCAGATCCAGCAGTGGCAGCTGTAACACGTGGTTAAGAAAGGTAAGCGGTACTTGGGGCACAGTGCTCATCTCCACTACTAAGGACAGTTGTGACATGGCCGTCTGGCAGGAGCTTACACACAGTTAGTTAGGGCATGACTGCGTTACAGCAGAGAGAGAAGTTTAATTCTACCCAAAGACCTCTCAAGCAGGTGAGAAAGGAAACGTTACCACATTAAGAAAGTTGGTAGTTACTGAAATAACGTGAAAACTCTTATTCTTCATTTCTAAATACTCCATAGAGCCTCAGACAGTGAATGTTAACAGAAGACAAACTTCAGTGATTATATGCAGATTGTGTTCTCAAAGAATACGAAGGCAGTTAACATACTTAATGAAATACCCAAACAGCGCACAGAAACAACACGAAAGATAAAAAAGTCAACAAACCGATTCAAGGAAACTAAAGAGTATGTGAAGTTATGTGATGACACAAATACCTTGGTATTAACAAGCAGGCAAGGGGACCAAAGCATAAAGGAAAATCATTTTCCCTTAAAACATAGACGATGAAGGGATCCCAGAACTCCAGAGGCAGGAGAATCACCACAAGCTCAAGGCCAACTCTGAACACACAGTGAGTTCCAAGCCAGACAGGGTACCAGGTAAGAGCCTGTCTGGGAGGAAAAGGGAAGGGGCGGGGAGAGGAGGTATCACTGATGCAGTGGGAGAACATGGGCCAAGCCTGGTATCCTAGTTGTATACAGTAGCACTACAGAAGCAAAATAAAGCACATCCTCGTTAGAGGTCATGGTCGCCAGGGGGAATGGGCTGAAATATGACAATACCACCACCACCACCACCACCACCACCAACAACAACAACAACAACAACAACCTGAGATACAAAACTGCCACATCTTAGTTGATTGGGGAAAAAAAGTAACAACTAAAGTATATAGTATGTGTTGCATTTATAAAAAGATAAACGGAGGGGGGGAGGTTAGTATGAAGACGGTATCTGTGGAGACTGAGCCTAAAGATTTTTATTTCATCTTCTTATGTTTGTAAGCGTATCGAGAAAATATTCCTACTACCAGTTAGAATTTTATTTCGAATTCTTGTGTTCTTTACATTTCAACTTAATCATTTAAGGAAAGCATTTACACACAAAGAAAACTCCAGGAGAATGTAACAGTCTCTGCAAAAAAAAAAACAGACACTGAAGAAGTCTGTTACTGAGAGACCAGCCAATCATACCATATAGGAATCGGAGGCTGGAAGATCTGTGAGTTCAAGGCCAGCCTTGTCTACCAAGTAAGTTATTGGATATCCAGGACTATGAGGCTTTGCCTCAAAAAGCAAACAACAAACAAACAAAAATATAAATATCCATTTATGTAGATAGCCCTACATCACTGTTAAGTGGCCCTTCAGGCTACAAGGAGAGAGCAGTAGACAGCAGCAGCCACAGCCCATATTAATGAATACAGAGCTTTGGTAGATGGCAATTACATAAGTAAATACGAATGTTAGTGGGAGAAGGAAGAGTGCTGAGGCAGGGTCTTGAGATATATGTCCATCCATCCATCCCAGGCTGACCTTGAACCCACCATCCATCTGTCTCATACCCCTCAGTGCTGATACTACATTTCAAAACACATTGTAGAATGTTATAAGCCTACTGTGCTAAAGAAGATGCTGAATCAACTACTACACTGTGTTCCTCATCCCATAATGGACGTCAGCCTGTCCTCTCCATTGCCCCCTCGGGCCCTGGGGATAACATTACTTCTGTCCATTCTTCTGTACAGCTGATGTCTTGGTTTCCACAAATGAATGAAGACATGTGGTATTTGTCTCTGTGTCTGGCTTGTTTCACTTAACACAATGCTGCTTCACAATGACAGGGTTTCATTCTCTTTTTTGTAAATATATCCACTCGTCCCCCAAAGGGTGTTCTTTTCAACATTCTGGCTATTGTGATAAACACTAGTGTGTAAAGTTCTTCCTTGTACAAGCTCACCTTACAATCATCTCTCATATTCATAAATGGCGTAAAGGGGGTAATCATTGCAAAGCTGCATTACTGGGAACGCACATATAAAGACGGAACCGTCAGCAGCAACTAAGAGGGTAAGGTGGGGATGGAAAAGGAAGTGTTTGTATACTACACGCTCAATGTAGGTTGTTATACGCTTAGAAGAGTAATTCTACTTAAATGTGCAGGAAAGGAAAAGGAAGAGGGAAGCCAAAATAATACACTAACGCTATTCAATTACACATAAGGACTGTTACTTTCAGGTAAAAGTAAAAGGTGGTGCTTATTAATGACTGAGTTTTGTATCTCCTTGACCCCCGAGAATTTACATGTATTCAAATAGTCATCCAGCTTGACCTGACTGCAGCCATGTTGAGCAGTGACTATCATCTACCCTTCAATAAATAACTCTGGTATGTTTCCCCATCATAGTATAAATAAACCAAACAATTTGAATGGTATGTGGAGTTTTATGGCTGAACCCTGGTCCCATCAAAGCCAAGAATGTGCTGACATCTTTGAAATTATCTTGACATAAACCAGATACTTTCCCACTCAGATGAAGTGGATTTTACCCTGCCTGCTACATAAGCCACCTTCCTTTAACCTAACTCACAGGGGTCTGTAAATGAGTCCCCTCAATACCCTGACAGCACTGTGCACTCTGCTTCTACCAAGTCCGAATTCCTTCCTCCCAAAGGACAATGTGTCTGGCTGGCTGTCACATGCTGGGACTGGAAGCGTACGGAAGCACTGATCTCCAACAACACCGATGCTGGCTGTGTACGAAGGCGAGACTTTAACAATGGAGTTAATGAGGCTGTTTCGGTGAGTCATAACCCAATCTGACATTAGTACCTAAAGAGACACAGGACACAAGCAAGCACAGTGACAGCCCCGTGATTGAGCGGCAACACAGTGGCAACCTGCAGGACAAGAGGAGTCCTGAACCAGCATCTGGAACTATGATAAAGAAACGGAGTCCTGAACCAGCATCTGGAACTATGATAAAGAAACGGAGTCCTGAACCAGCATCTGGAACTATGATAAAGAAACCGGAGGCTTCTTTTGTTTAAATGCACACATTCAACTACTTGATAACTACATTTTATATGCCACACTGTACATCCTTAAAAATACAAAATTGGAAATGTTTTAAGAGTGGAACTACAACTGAAGAGATTTTAGTGTCGCTCTATTATGATATTAAACAAAGAAAGATGGTGGTGAATTATTGAAGGTTTTATTTACTAGTGAGCAGACGTATTAGAGAGATTAGTTTGCATCTCTATGGAAAACTACTTGCTAGAGAATAAATCCCATGAGGTGATTTGAACTCAGGACGCAGCACACACACTCTTGATCGCAGTTCCCGATCTGTCACACACCTACATGTGGCAGTCACTGGAGAGACTCCTATCTGCATAAAGTGCTGAGCAAGAATGACAGATGAATGCTCACACGCTCACATGCTGGGCATCTACCGGCCCAGCTCTCTCTTCAGAAGACATGATAGGAGGAAGAGGTGGAAGGCTCTCTTCCAGGCCGCTTCTACACGGCTGGCCGTCCTACTCATAGGCTCACAAGCGCTCTGATTACCTGAAGACATAAACGTGACCTAGCCTGACAGGATTCCACGAAACAGGAAAAGAACAAAAAGGGGTGGCCCCTCCAGGAGGAAAAAACACATGGAAGGAATTGGTATGGAAAAGAAAGCAAATCAGAGGGGGCAGGGAAAGTGCCTGTGATCACATTATGTTAATGTATGTATAAAAATCTTTACTTTATTATAAACAAGTAAGACATTTTTAAAATGAGTTATCTATGACTTAAATGTCTATCAATTGAGAACACTGAAGCCAAGTGGCTGCTGTGTAAAAGTTTCATGCTAAAAAAATTAATAATTTGTTTTTAAAGCAGTCAGTCAGAATTTATGATGTCAAAAACAGAACTGAAGTAAAGTTTTAGTAAAGGGGCTAAATAAAATCCTACTGAATTTCAGTGTGCTTCTCTGGAACATAATTTTTAATCTATAGGTTTGAAGCGCTTTTGTCACATGAAAATGAAGCCAGTATTTTATTGAACGAGTTTCTGCCAGCTTCTTTATAGCACGCTCAAATATCATCAAACACTTCTGGAAAAACTGAGTCCGCATTTCTGTTATTTGTCCCAAGTAACTATCCCTTTAGGAACAGGGGTCTTGATGTGACTAACCTTAAACTTGTAATCTCTCTACCTCAGCCTCCAAGTTTTTACTGTATTTAGCAACTGGTATTTCTGTGTTTCTGTCTGTCTGTGGACAATGATAGTTATCTTTCTGTTTATCTTTTAGGAGCTGGGGATTGAAACCAGGGCCTTGCACATGCTAGACAGATACCATTAAGACACTGAACCATAAATTACGACCAAAGGCATCTTTTTGGTTGACATGCATGACAGTCTTCTTCTGTGTTTTTCAAGTTGGAAATTATATTAAATATCATTTGAAAAAGTTGGAAGGTGAATGGAAATACATAGTTTTAATATTTAACTTCATTTTATTTAAAAAAAAAAAAAACAACCTAGCAAATAACGAAAACCACACACTGAAATTGGGTGGTCTGGTTAATTGTGGCTGTCAATTTTGGTATGTGAAAATATGTTTAATGAAACCATTAATATCACAGGTAAGAAAAGTCGCATTTCCTTCCCCATGCTCTGTGCAGAAACACAGATGTTGCTCTTCTATGAGTGAATATGCGGAGGGCTGCAAACATGGCTGAGCAGATATGAGCACTGGCTGCTCCCAAGGGGTCTGGGTTTGGGTCCCAGAATCCAAACTGGGGCGGGGATGAGGGAAGGGGGTGCTCACACGCAGAAACATGTAAAAATAAGTCTGGAGTGACACTTGGCAGCATACACCTTTAATGCGGTACTTAGAAAGTAGAAGCCCGTGGGCAGAACGTTCTTGAGTTTACAGTGACACGGCGAGCTGCAGTGTGACCGACTCTATCTCACAAAACACACCACAGGACAGTAACAAAGAAGTGTGTAGAAACCGCCAAAGTCTGTACCTTTACTGCCTGTCAGATATGCATGAGACTAGATTTATATGTGAGCAGGACATCGACAAACATATGTTCATATATAGTTGTGGCTCCGTTAAAATCTTCAGTGTAGTTAAGTAAATCAAAATACATAGGGGCTCTAGGAACATTTTTTTTGACATGATCTGTCACATCGCTTAAAGTATAAAAAAATACGATTACTGGTAATATCAGACAGAATGAAATCTACATTGTAACCAGGTCAACACGTTGTTACCAAAACTGTTCCCAACCCTCTGGAGTCTGATCGGGAAGAATCACACATGTGAACTTTACAGAGGAAGATCTTGTCTGAAGAAATGCTCCCGGGGTTGTCTCAGGAGCCATTAGATTACAGCCTTCTGGTTCTGAATGAGACTTTATGTTGTTGATGCCTATGGAATGGCTAAGGAAATTCACTATGTTGAGGAAGGGACAGTTCATTTTCACCAAGCTGCTGACTGGGAAACAGCTGTCTTATTCTACATCTGCTCTCACGGTCTTTCTGGTACCATGTCCAGCCCTCAATTCTTTGTTATACTATAACCCAGTTTCACTGGTTTCTGTCTCAAATCCAGTTATTGGTGTGCTACCATGACAACGCCATAGTCACATGACCCACATTTGTGTTAATGTTTGGATGTTGGTTTTGTTGAAGCCATATAATTGGCTTCTTTTTATAACTTAAAACATATACACAAAAGGACAACAGTATTAAAAATGTTACATCAACTACCGATGCAAAGTCCACGACTGAATGACAAACACTAACACTAGTCTTCTACTGTACTTGCCTTGACTTCCAGAAAGATTTACGGCCAAGTTCAGTTTCTCATTTATCTAATTCGAGGATTATATCAATACTGCATCAGGATTGAAGAATCCGGGACTCTAAATATATTTTCCAGACTATATTTTATGAGGAGACAGGTAACTTAGGTCATTGTTTCCTCCCAAAGATGATGACTAACGCAGACAGCAGATTGTAGAACAGCTACTTAACAGTGAAAACAGTTCCTGCTGTCAGTACCCGCTGGAAACCCAACCAACATCTCATAACACAGTCCACAAGCTATACGCTTATCCTACTCTCATTATAAATTACAACTTGAAGATGTACTGAGCTCACCAATCAGAAAGAAAAAAAAAATAGCCAGAAGACTAGAAAAGTAAAACTCCCATCACGGAAGAAGATGGCAGTTCTAATCTGGTAGCGCTCTTCATGAACAAGTGAACTTTAAATTGCAAAGATCAACAAATTCATTGTTTTGATCTTTTCGTGAGTATTAAAACTCTGTCCGCATGTATGTCTGTGGACAACAGGCATGCAGTGAGCACAGAGGCCAGGAAATGGTTGTGAGCCACTTTCTGGGTGCCGAAAGCTGAGCTCAGACCCTCTTGAAGAGTAGCCGGTGCTCTTAACTGCTGAGCCATATCCCCAGCCACTAGATTAAGAAAATTCATAAAGAAGTAGGTTAATGTGGTTAGGCCTAGTACTTTTTAAATCATCATTTAAAAGTAGTATAATTCTAAAACTCATTATCTAGTTTAACTCTTACAAGTTCCATCCAATGTAGGACTCAATCTTACCTACAGATAACGATGTCTATTTCCCCCAAAGATGGATAAATCCCTGATAGCTTCAAATCCACTCAAATAACAAATCGAAACAAAAACTTCAACTTAAACCTATTTATAATATATTCCCAGGCTCCCAAGAACAAGTGCTTTCTCTGACTGCATGGTTTTCAAGACAGGGTTTCTCGGTTTTGCCCTGGCTGCCTTGGAACTTACTATACACACCAGATGCCTTCGACTCAGAGTTCTGCCTAGCTTTGCCCCCTGACTCCTAAGGTTAAAAGCATTTGCAAAGTCTATACTCTTGGCTTGCAAATGTTACTTCATTATTAAATAAATGAGTAAAATCCAATAAGTTATCCATAGTACAAAAACTGACTCTTCTAATCACGTTACAGCCGTGCTCTAACTTAGCGACTGTTATCTCCTGAGACTCGTTACGAGGTATTTCACTGGTGCAAGGATGTCTCGGGCTTTGTCTACACAATCCAATCACTGAGGTAACGAGATCTCTAAATACCCTCAACGCCGCTGTGGAGCACACGACGGCATACAAGGTTATTAGCATTAAGGCCATTTATGGGGTTTGTGTGCAAATGACACTGCCATCCAGGTCAGAATATTTTTCATCTTGCAAAAAAGAAACTCTGGACAAAGTGGACAGTAACTCCTCATTCGTGCTAATCTCGGTCTTTGAGAACGACCACTTCACACTCTCCATGACTCAGACTACAACAGATACCACAGATTAGTAGAGGCATAAAGTGTGTGATGGAGTGAACGACTTACTTCACTAGAGCAATAGAAACTCCCGAGGGGCCTTTTATAAGAACACTGACCCACTCTTCAGGGTCCACCTGCAGGACACTACCTAACTCCAGTTACCTACCACACCATAGGGCTCATTCATATACAATTACATAGGAGAGTTTGTGCTTCAAACTGTGCGTATTAAGAGGACATCAACAAATCGACATATGCAGAAACAAAACTCCTGGGTCATGAGGTTAATACCAGCTTTAATTCACTGAAGAAGTAGCAACCCGTTCTCCACAGCAGTGATACCATAAATACTCTCATCCCTGGGTCACAAGGTCTCCAACTGCCCACATCTTTGCTGATGACTTTTAATTCTCCACACTTCATTCGTTTGTTTTGATAGTAGACTTATAAATAGGTATAGAGTAGGCAATATAAACATTAAAAGAATAACAACAAAACTGTACTAATAGTTTAACATGAAATACTAAAGAGCCCCAGGAAATAAGAGGATTCATCAGCCAGTGTTAAGAGCTTCCAAAACCTAGAAGAGAAAAGGGTGAGGAGAAGCCAAGAGCATAGAAGGACACCATCCCTGTGCACTCTGCTTAAACTCCGGGCAGAGCGCTAATCCTTAGACTTTAGGAAGAAATCGAGATGGGTTGGGGATTTAGCTCAGTGGTAGAGCGCTGCTTTGCCTAGGAAGGAGGTCAGTTCAAAAAAAAAAAAAAAAAAAAAAAAAAAAAAAAAGGGAAGAAATCGATGAGAGGAGGTCAGGAGGGTGTGAGTGTAAGGAAGAGAAGTTGTATCACAGAACAAATACCAGAGATCTCTTGTTCACAAATACAAAGAAAAAGACAATCAGAGGACAGCAGAAGAGGGCAGTGATGTACCAGAGGAAGAAAACACAGATAGCCCTGACAGTACTCAGACCATAGACTTCTAGCCTCCAGAAATCTGAGAAATAAATTTCTGTTATTTAATCCTTTCAATCTGTATATTCTGACATGGTCGCCACAACAAATTAATATCCAAAATCAAAAATGTAAGTCATTCTTTTTGTATGTGGTTCTTAGGACTGAACCCAGGGCCTTGTGCATGCTAAGCAAGCGCTCTACCACTGAGCCCAAGGCTTTTCTCTATGTGTTTGATTTTTAAAAACAAATTACACTTCATGTTCTGTGTTGTGTGTATTGTGTAGATGCAGAAACCAATAGAAACTTTCACAGATTAAGTTCCATCCTGTGAATTTGAGGGACAGAGCTCAGGTTGTCTGGCTGGGAGGAAAGTGCCTTCACCCTCTCATGCACCTCGTCAGCCATTGAAGAAAAGGTAGGGAAAATCTCACATTATGGCCATAGCTGATTCTGAACTTCAGCTCTACCTTCTTCTGCCTCCTGGGTGCTGACATCACAATACTGGGCCATGTCCCTCCCCCAACATCCAACAGTATTTTTAGAATCTTAATCTTAAGATAAGATTTTTGCCAAGTTTCTCGAGCTAGCCTCAAATTCACCGTGTAACCCAGGTAGGCGTCCAACTTGTGTTTTCCCTGGCTTGTCTGAGCAGCTTCTGTTACTGGCCTGGGCCACTACACTGGACTTTGCTTCTTTTTCTCTTTTGGCTGTTTTATCTCCAATTGATCTGAGCTCACAATAGAAATAACTTGACAAAGACAAGTCAAGCCATTTCACGTAAAGTTAATATTTAAGGCATTGGTGGGCAGAGCATTTAAAATGTGCACTTAAGTAATCTAAGAGTTAATAAGAACGAAAGAAAGGAGGAAAGGAACGGACAGCGCTCTGAATTTTATTTCGCAGTTTTACATTTCTCCCGTCCTTGAGGTTAATCAGAATATAAGGAGAAACCATTAGTCAACAAACAAACAAGGATGACCCCAGTCCACGAAAGCTCAACTATGACTAGAGAGTGAGATACTAAGCTAACTTTCAGTGATTAGCTTTTTCTTACGAATTGGAGCTTGAAAATTAACATTAACTCTTACCATCATATTAGCTCTTGATTCAGACTTTATTTTAAAATTTGCTTATTTCAGTATCTACTGAATGCCTTGGATATTTTTAAAATATATATTCATATGCAAATAAATATATGCATGTGTTTAAAATTCATAAAACACACAACTTAGATGCTGACATATGTCTGGCTAGTTTTGATGGCCCATGATTTACTCTCAGCACTCAAGAGGCTGAAGCAGGCAGATCGCTAAATCTGAAGCCAGCCTGCTCTTCACGGCAAGTTCCAGTCAGAGCCACATTGTGAGAGCGGATCTCAAAATGAAAACAAAACAGAAACGACAAACAATGGGACACATATTTCTATCCACATGTTTATATAATGAAGAACGTTAATATGTCGTAGCAATAACTGTTCTCTACCTCAAGTTACATACAAAATTCACAGAGTTTTGCTATGTTTGGGAATGGGGTCACGTTGCGTTTCCCAGTCTAGCCCCACATCTATGATCCTCCTTACAGGAATCAGCCTGTAAAATGCCTCAAATTACAAGTGCATGCAATCCCCTCCATGAAATGAGAAGACGTGTGCTACACCACCTGACTTAGGGCTTGTTACTCCAGTGCTCCAGAGGCAAAGCAGAGTTCTAGGCCATCAAGTCTACAGAGCAAGACTCTGTTTTCAAGTAACTGGGGGGGGGGGGGCCGCCGCGCCACCGAAGGGTCGAAGGGTGAGGGGATGAATGTGGCGAAGTGGCTGACATTCTAAGCAAACAAAAAGACACGTCACTTACAAAATGAAAATCAGGGCTATCCATGAAATAAGAACTTCTCTAAACAATAGCATGCAAAAATAATAGTGATGAATAAACACTGAATTATTTCCAAACTTATCAATTAGGGGCCAGTTAAGTAATTCTTATTAGATGTTCTATTAAAGACTCAAATGAAAACAAACAACACGGTTTTGTGACAATACAATTGGAAAAGATTATGCAAAATAACCAAAAGTTTAGAAATATTTTGATACATTTTCATTTTAACTTTTAAAATATTTAACTAACCTGAGCCACTTTCATTGAATTCTGCGTGGACCCACCGGCATGATATTCAACTTTGAATTTTTTTACAAGTTCATCAAACCTACAATAAAATCACAGTAGAAGGTGAGTGAGCATGTCTGTTTTCACAGCATGCAAATTCCTCTAAGTAAATATAATTAGTTGGATCTTAAAATTATATACTCTTCTCCAGAAATTAATTCCTCCCGTAAATAGATAAATTTAATCCTAAATATGTACTGCCTGAACTTGGCCATCATACTAAACAGACAGTAAATTAGCCAAACGAGCGCCGCGTGTGGTGTGCGGCCTATCAAAGCCGGAATCCTGGGATGGCGTGCGCCTGCGCCTGCGCCTGCGAGCGATGCAGACATGAGGTCAGAAAGGAAGGCCAATCAGGTGATGCAGCTGGATCAAGGGCAGCCTGGGCCACAGGACACGCTGTCTCAAAAGTAAAACCAAAGAAGAGCAAAAACACTTCATCTGAGAATTATAGGAAACTTAAAAATGAGTATTTTTTCCTTATTCATAGAAGCGTTTTCTACAGGAAAAAAAAATGCCCTTGCAGTCATTATGGAAGACCTGAAAATTATACCTTTACATTTCAGAAGAAATGTACTGACGTCCAAACATTATGTTTTACATAGCATGAAAATTTTTGAAAATTAGAAAGGAGTTTGAAACGTACAACAAAACATTTTCTAACAAAAATCAAACGTAAGAAATAGGTAGTAATGAAAAACACAGTAAAATATGGGTTTTAAGCAATGCATTTGCAAAACTATTTCCACCTTAGGCTTGGAGTTTAAGAGTTTGATCCATCATAGGAAAGCTCTTACTAGAACAATGTAAAGATTCGCAGACTACACAGAAATAAGAATTAGTTTGTTCTACTTTTTTCGTTTCCTCAATCTTCCTATTTTCCCCATTTCTTTTCTTCCTTCTGAAGTTTCTTCTAACAGTTTGAAGTTATAATAGACTAGGAGAGAGCACATGGGAGACCCTAACGTCAACAGCCAGCACTGCAAACACACACACACACACACACACACACACACACACACACACACACACACACAGAATGAGTGTAATATACACACATATATTCACAAACTATATTCACTCACTTAAAATACACCACAGTTATATTCATGTTTGTGTATCCTGGGTTTTGTGTTTTTCCATATGAAGTTGAGAATTGCTCTTTCCATGTCTGTGAAGAAGGGTGTTAGAGTTGTGATGGGAATTTCACTGAATCTGTGGATTGCTTTTGGTAGGATGGGTACTGAGATTCTCTCACAGCTTGAGGTAGTTTGAATACGAATGCCCCATCAGGTCATCTAACTCAAAAGCCTGGGAAGTGGAGTGCTTGAAAGGATTAGTAGGTGTGCTCCTGTGGGACCAAGTGTGAAACTGGGGGTAGAATTTGGGGTTGCAAAAACTCAAGCCAGGCCCAGTGGCTCTCCCTGTGCTGCCTGCATATCTGGATGTAGAACTCTGTTTCTCCAGCATCATGACTGCCTGCAGGCTGTCATGCCTCCTCACCGTGAGGATTATGGACCGACCCTCTGAAACCCTCTGCAAGCGAGCTCCAGTTAAAGGCTTTCCTTCATAAGAGCTGCAGTGGTTGGGTATCTCTTCACAGCAACAGAACTGCCTGACAAAAGGCTTATGTCTGTAGTGGCATTCACTCTACCATAGTTACTGATGAATGGATCTGTCGGCGGACACTTAAATTGCTTCTATTTTTTCCTACTGTGAATACATGCACAAGTGTTGTAGACACATCTTCATTGTTATTTGGTGTGTGTAGTCCTCTTAATTCAGATGTTTTCCTTTCTGAGGAACTACCTACTTAGGAAAACTTGATTGTCTAACTTATCTGTAAAGAGCCAAAACAGAACAGCGCTTTTCCAAGAAGACTAGTTAAACAGGCAGTAAAAGGGTATAATTAAATAAGGAAACTATGAAAAGGCAGATCACAAACATGACATAAAATATGAAAGACAAATACAAAGATCTACTTAGGTGATCTAACAGCCATCACTGAGAAATATCAGAAAAGAAGAACCAGCAATAATAAAGGGTTTCTTTATTATTGCTTCTGCCTCCAGCCCCCACCTAATTCATACAAAATTCTATTTCTGGGGCACTTTCCCAGAGAAAACTGCAAAACATAAAAAGTTCCATGTAAAAAGCTGCTTATCCTATCATGATGTGCACTAAAAAATCTAAAACAACATAAATATCCAAGATCCGCTCCATGAGTCAGGACAACAGGAGAGCCTGGGCAACTGTAATTATCTACAGGCTGCACACAGGGCGGGATTAGGACGCTGTGTGTAGCTATGACTCACACAGCGGCCAACTACAACAGACAAACATAATGACGGCATTAAAAGGAGGTGTGGTGTGTGACTCATCCTTTGATCCCACAGTCGGGAGACAGTGTCAGGGAGATCTCTGAAACCCTGGCCAGCCAAGGCACAGTGAGACTTTGTATCAGAAGTAGGAAGCCAATAAATATAAAGTCAATAGAACAAAAAAATGTTATGCATGAACATTTACTGTTATAAAACACCAATATAATTTGGGATAGTTTATATTTCAATGGAATTGTCAGGAAGTTCCACTCAACGTGAGAATGTCTTATTTACAATTAATAGAAAATAACCAGAAAGAAAAATATTAACACTCATAGTGCATCTTTTATACAAACCTTTTCTGTGTTCCACAATTTCATCATGGATACATTTAAATATTTTTATATGAGGACGCTTTGATTCATGTCATGAAATTCAGGCCAGAGTTTCAGAAGAAACTCTGAAAAAGAAAAGACATCTTACCTTTCTAAAGTTGTTTTTGTAGTCTGTTGGTATTTGAGATATGGCCTCACGACCTATATAACCCTGGCTAGCCTTGAACTCACTTTGTACACCAGACTGGCCTAGAACTCATAGAGATCCACTTGCCTCTGTCTTCCGAGCACTGAGGTTTTTTTTAATATTTATTTACTTATCTTTAATGTACATGAATACATTGTAGCTGTCCTCAGACACACCAGAAGAGGGCATCAGATCCCATTACAGATGGTTGTGAGCCACCATGTGGTTGCTGGGATTTGAACTCAGGACCTCTGGAAGAGCACTCAGTGCTCTTAACCGCTGAGCCATCTCTCCAGCACCTGGAGAGATGGGAGCACTGAGATTAAAGGCCAGTGACAGCTAAAGCCTGGCTTCTATCAAAAATAGTATGTGTAGGAGAGATGATCTAAGCAATGTAAGGCTTGCATCACAAGCTCCTTCATGAATAACAATTCCTGGACAGTTAATGTGGTTCTCTCTACATCTGCTTTGCTAATGAGGAAAGCAAGAGCAGTACAGGGGAGGAGAGGCCTCGAAGACCAGTGAGTAATAGGTAAAGCTGCAGTTAACACACTGGCTGCTTACTAATGAAGACCTTGAGATTGTGCACCACATACAAACGTGGGGCGTTAGCGAGTGCAGTGTTCAGATGTGCATTCTGAAACCACGAGAGCTCTGACTTCTGAGGGAAGAGGCAGAAGCTGAAGGGTCCCCAGCCAAGGGCTGACTGGAACTAGCACTGTATTCATTGTTACTAATCAAGGGGGTCATGTGAAGGTCAGGGGTTCCACAATGGACTAGAACCAATGTTAGAGCAAAACATGGTACCTAGTTTTTGCTTCCTCTCATCAAAAAAAACCCAAAAAACAAAAAACAAAAAATAAAAACAAAACAAAACTAAAATAAACCAAACTGGTCATCTCATAAGATTCCCAGTTTCCTTTTCATAAAGTTAGAATGAAGAATAGTAAACAATTTTCAAGAAGTTTTATTTGACAATAGAAATCTGCAGAAGGAAAGAATACACGCTTTGATATACACGTTAGAGAAGCTAGCACTCAGGAATAAAGACTAGTACTTCAAAACAGAGAAAAACCATGCGTAGGAACAAGAACGGGGCTGGAAGGTGGCTCTCTCTGTCTTCTGGACAAGCAGGTTTGGTTTGCAGTGCCCTCGTGGCCTGCTCACGACCATCTGTACCTACAGTTCTAGAGTGAGACTCTTTCCAGGCTTTAGGGGGGCAGACGTGCACCGCGTATGTGCACAAACCACAGTCCTATACACAAAACTAAAAAAGAAAAACAACAGCCACTTATACCTGCCCATGCGACTGAGATACTCTGGAGAGGTGGGGGCAGGTCAAGGCCAGTCCGGGTGACACCTTTGGGCTCAGCGGCTGTGAGAATTGGCCAGAGAAGCTGACATTTGAGTTTCATCCCTGGAATCTAACATGGAAGAAGCAAACCAACTCCTAAAAGACATCATTTGTGTGTGTGCACACAAAAAAGTAATAAAATTAAATCTAAATAGGAACAGTATTTGGGGGAGTCTCCTATAAATATTCACTATAACTCAGAAAAGCCATCAGGGCTCTCTCTTAAATCTACAGATTTTGATAGTAACAGAAAGTAAGTTTTGCTCCTATGATTTGAAGGAGAACATGCTGTGATCTCTCTCTCTCTCTCTCTCTCTCTCTCTCTCTCTCTCTCTCTCTCTCTCTCTCTCTCTCTCCTCCTGCCTCCCTCCCTACCTCCCTTCCTTTCTGATTTTTCAAGACAAGGTTTTTCTGTGTAGCCCCGGCTGTCTTGAAACTCACTCTGTTGACCAGATGAACAGTCCTTACTCATGAGATCCACCTGCCTCTGCCTCCCAAGTCCCGAAATTAAAGATGTGTACCAATCTATTCCTTACTCACTTTTAAGACAGGGCTTCCAAATAAGTTTGCAAACTAGCAAGCCACACAGGAAAGTTAATCAGAAATGCTAGGAACAGTAACTTCCTCTTCGGATAGCCCCCAGTAAAGACAGTAACAAATGCACACAAAACCTCTCTTTTCCTCTGGCTTTCTGAATACAGCAAAAGGAAGGGGTTAGGATCAGCTGTCATTGATGAGGGGTTATGAAGAAAAGCTAATTACAAAGATATGTGTCTTAGGAAATGAGACATTGTCAATTTTGTTGATGGTTGCCCAGTACAGACAACAAAATGTAAACTGTTATACACGAGGGGTTAATTGTTATGTACACTGTACTTCAGTGTATGGTAATGAACCTCATGTTAAAGTTCACATGAAATCCTTATCACTAGCCTATGTTTCCCTATTTTCTACTAATGAACCAAAGTTTTCCTGCTTGTCTTTACTGTGGACTTTTGAGGTCGCTGCGGTGTGTGAGGAAAGACTGATAACCTTAAACCCAACAGCCAGAACCTCACCAGGGCCTGGCACTTTCTATCTTACGGTCTCTGGACGGAGAAGTAAATGTGTCCTGCAGACATCCTGGACTTCTGTCATTTATAATACAGGAAGATGAAGTGTGTGTCTCTCAGATCACTTAACTGCTTTGGCTCCGAGAGAATTGTCCAACTCCAATCCAATGATCTGATGGAGTGGAAGGGGAAACCCACCAGGAAGATGCCTGAGTCTGCGGTTCAGGGCCAAGTGTCAGTCCCCAGATTTGACAAATTCCTAAACAGGACGCTCAGTGATGGTGCACTGGAAAGGCGACCTGCCCCACAAGACCGCATCCAAAACCAACCGCAGGGGCAGCCATTCATTTAACAGGTGAGCACGTCTATCCTCGACGGACATCTTGTCTCACCTTCACTATCAGTCTCTAAAAGTCTCCAAATGTTTACTTTAAGAAGCAATTCTTATACGAGACTGTTCTCAGGATGGCTTCATAACACTATGCGGCTCCCGTACCCTTATTCAACTTAACATCAGGTTATCAATTAAAACAGCAAATGAGATGAGGTTTCTGCCGATTGGAGTCACAAAACAGAAGATGCAGAGAAAACTGGCAGTCCAGGATAGTGGCTCAAGGAAGCTAGCATTTTGGAGTTTTCCAGGAAATTTTAATTTAAATTCAGTAAGAAAAAAAAAACCTTAAATTTTCATTTGTTTGTTTTGTGTTTTTTTTTTTTTTTTTTTTTTGAGACAGGGGCCCTCTGTATAGTTTTAGTTGGCCTGGAACTCACAGAGATCCATCAGCCTCTGCCTCCTGAATGCTGGGATTAAAGATGTGGGCCACAATGCCTGGCTTTAATTAATTCTTAATTAGTAAATTTCCTACTGCTGTGATGTGAAGCAACTTGACTTTAAATGCAGGTACCATGATGATGACCTAGAATATATCTACAATTATTCTCTGTGGAGAAAACAAGAATTATGAACAGGAAAACACACAAAGTTCTATCTTAGGGCAACTGCTTTCCACTTTCAATGAAGCTAAACTCGCAGGGTCAGGATGAAGTGGGGGAAGAAAATGCAGAGAAAGGGGAAGCACGCACACTCGACCTACATCTGAAAAGAACTCACGCTGGACTCACTACCACAGCATAGAAGCAAACATCAATCATTTAAAACCATTCAGGAAGGTAAGACGTATGAGGGGGGGAAAGACGCTTAATTAAAATCTTCACAGAAAAACTCAAAGAAGTTAGCTGCCTTGAGAAAGCAGTCCTAGGATTTTCCATTTTCTTTCCTAAACCTCCCATCTAAACAAATAATGAGTGTAAAACATGGGTAATGCCAAACAGGTCGTGCTTATTAAGACCAAATGTTAATAGAATAACGTGGGGGAGGGAATCCATACAAAACTGTAAGACTCAAAGCTTTGAAATCTTTTACCACAAATGTTCAAGTGAGGTTAAAAAAAAAAAAAAAATCGCCCCAATGTCAGTCTGATAAAAGCCAACGAGCATTCCCACATGTGCTTATATTTAAGGATATTTGAAAAAGATGGAAAAGTAACCGTCGTTCAAAGTCAGTCAGGCTATTAGCTCACGAGGATGGTAATTAGAGTCATTTCTCTACCTTCTAATGTTATTTTCTTTGATAAAAAGTTGGTTTTAAGCACGTGCTGCTTAGATAAGCCCTTACTCCACTCAGGCCTAGAATTTTTTAGGGCTTAATTATTCCCATTTATAACTCTGGAGAGGGAGGTTTTTTAGCCTGTGAGATAATCAAATATACCGTTGAAAAGGACTTTCTAAGTATAGATGATTAAAATGATTGCTCCTAAATTTACATAAATGACATGTGCACTAGGTTTCAGCCTATCATGAAAACATACAACTAAATTCCACTAAACCCATTTACAGTTTTCATTAAACAGTAAGTTGTTTGACATTTACTTTTAAGCCATGCAAGGAAAAGAAAAATACTGAAGGAAAGTGATCCTGGAAATGACATGTGGCATCTCTGGGTAAGCACGCACGACATCCTATCCATGGGAAACTCCAAGACACACATTACACGCTCTTCTTTCTCGTCTTTCTTTATTGGCTTGCTCTCTGCTCGTTTTTATCGAAGCCCGCGGTGTAAGTGGGGCAGGGTTTCTCCGATCACAGACAAGGTCTAGACATCTATGCTATGGATATGGAGAACGGTTGAGCAATAGCTAGTCATTTTTCTCTGTCAAACTTTAAAAACAAATCACTCATCAGAAACACCCAGGCAGACATTTAAATCCCCATCCAAACAGATCATACTGAACTTTCGATTCCGAGTAACTAATAATGTGTCACAGCAAACATTCCTGCTGACAACTAGAATAAATGTGAAGTTATATAAATAAAGGCACCAAAGAGGCACGCTGGCACGGTTCTACGTAGTAAGGACTATTTCAAGAACAGGCTGGACCCAGCAGCACTCTCACGCCTGCGCTCATCTATAGCTCGTAACCTGACGTCCTAACATGTCCGCTGAAGTATGAAGCTGAACGGCAAGCTGAGGAGGCTAAAAAATCACCTCAAAAACCAACAGTTGTCGTAGGTGGTGCCTCACAAAAAAACAAAACAAAACAAAGAAAAAACAGGAAAAGGGGGACGTAAACCATGACGGGCACGAAGAGGAAAGCAGCAAGAGTGGACAATCAAAACCATGAGTAACTGTGGATCCTTCAGACTGCACCTCCCGCCATACTGTTCTCCCTTTCCCTTTTCTCTCTGAGGTTGGTGGAAGGAAGGGTTTGAAGATTTAACTGTCTCAACGAATCCGGGATTACGCTAGGTCACCATTTCTCTCCGGAAGGGGGAAGAGTATCTATGAGACTTAGTGGAAGTCAAGGAGGGGATGGCCACAGAGGGGTGGGCATTAACAACTGCACTGCATTTTGAGACATGCCACGTTTGCAGGGCGTGGGGGCAGAAGGATAAACTGTCCGACGGACGCTCTTAGGACAGGTTGGCGGTAGACTATTTCACAGTTCATGAGGCTAAGACTCACTGAACTCATCTGAAAGCTCCAGAAGTTCAGGCCCCCGGAAAAGGGGCAAACGAGGTAGACTGAACTGTGACAACTGAACGTCAGTGTGGCCTAGGCTTCCTCCTGGACTTTAGTACTGTGTTCAGACTGCGTTCCTGCTCCACGTTAACATCGCAGAGAAGAAGACATGGGATGGAGGTTAGAGGTGGAGGAAGACTATACAAACAGCGTCTGACCCAGAATCGCGAGTTATGACGAGAGGAAATTGGAAAGGAATTGGAGAAATATACGCAGAGAAAATATTTAAGAAACCTAATGAAATTATAATAAAAGTACTAAAATTATGTCTTCTGGGTGTTAGGTGAAAAGGAGACGGAATAGAAAACACTATTTATTGCAGAGTAGCTGGTCCAGCATGAAGAGGAAGACAGAGGGAGAAGGGAGCAGAGAGGGCCATGTCAGCTCCTATAAAGACAAACCAGATGCTTTGAAGTGACACACATCAAAGGAGGTTCTTCAGCCTCTTTCCCCTCAGCGGGCAGTGTCAGGGACAGCACTGTGTGTGCAGACACCTGACCTCACTCCTCCGTCTCATTACCTTGAACATGTTCAACATGCAATAGAATTTATCAACTATCTTAATAATGGTGGAGGGGAAACCCAGTTGGTGATTTCACGGGTAATTTCCAATTAGAGGAAAATCTAAACAGGACCAACTGTCATCTTTAATATTTTAAGTTCAAACTTCTGGTGTTTAGGAAAGATACTGGGCGCAAAGCATCCTCACCCCTCACTGTATGAAGAGTGGAGAGGAAAAGCTATTAAACGATTAACCAAATGCTAACATACGTAAATAGCACAGCAACGCAGACTCAAACCCACATACAAAAGACAGCGTTTTACATTACTGTTGACACAATACAGTTCCGATATTACCTTTTAAAAGCAAAGACTATGAAAATGTGTCGGTGTGAGTGCTATCCCTCTCATGCCCTGGCAGCAAACGGCATTCGAGATCCAATATGAAACGTGTTTAGATGCTCAGACGATATTTTCTTTCATCTTCCAAACACTACAAACAAAGATGCCAATAAAGAAAACCACAAGTTTGCTGAAGCTGAAACATCTGGGGAGCAGCTTAAGATCCTCTTTCTAAAGAGCTCTGTATTAAAGAACAGCCTGAAGGGCAATGATAAATCTGCACTAAAACGGGAAGTGTGTTCTGAATCCCACTGAATATAAACAGGTTTCCCCCCTTAGAGGGGAGGGTGCTATAATTAAGACACAGAATGCCTTAGAAGAAAGTATTCCATGAAAGGAAACTTTAAAAATAAAGCCAAGAGCTCACTCAGTGTGAGGTACGAATGAGAATGCGCCATCTTTAAGGCAATATCCGGAACCGGAGTGTCAACAGTCAGAGGTCCTTCAGTAAACCAAGGGGACGCTGGGGACAGTCCCCCAGGTGCCTACTTCTATTCTTCTGCTTCATGTGTGAAACGTGTTCCCAGCTACAAACTTCATTTGATGATGATATACTCTCGGGTTGTTATCAGAGATAAAGAGGTTAATTATGTTCATCAAAAGTAATGGCAAGGGCTGGTAAAGTGGCTCACGGGTAACGGTGCTGGCCAAACTAGACGACCTGAGTTCATTTCCTAGAACCACATGACCACAGAAAGAGGAAAAGGGGCTCCTGCTGAGGGCCGTCCTTTGACCTTCACAGACATGCACAGACGCACATGGACATTCGGACATACATACAGTCAGACAGACAGACAGACACACACACACACACACATGATGGGCAGCTATAGACAGAGCTGTAGACAAGTTCTGTCTGTCAACACAGTCTATAATAAACTCTATAGTTAAGCTTTCAAAATGTTTTCTCAAATAACCACTACCAAATACTAGCATAAATCAAAAACATAGTATTTGCACTAAGAACGTATTTACATGATTCCATTAGAGAGAATTCTTGATATTTGCATTTTAGCTCGTTGCTGCTGTTGAGGCAGCACTTCCGCTCCGACACCAAACAGAAAGTCAGTGCAGCCCAGAGTGGACTTTGCAATAAGCAGGGTACCTGTGTCACGGTATGAAGGTCTAAAGAAAAGCCTGGATCTGAATACAAACTATCTGCTACGGATCCCAGCGTGCACGAGAGGATGAGAACACCATTACTAGTCTGAACCTCTGAAAAAGAACCGGAGTGTGCACTGAGGCGTTTACCACTCAGTCGAGTTATAGCAGTGGCTGGCCAATGGCTTTACCAGAGGGTCTGCGCACAACCCTGCTTGCCTGCAACTTAGAAGGGATGGGAGGCGGTCAGGAGCACCTGCTCCTGCAGAAGACAAGGTTGAGTCCTAGAACCTTCATGGCAGCTTGACACTGTAACTCCAGCCTCGGGGAACTGAACCCCTTATCTGATCGTGGGCACCAGGCACCAGCAAGGTGCACATACATACACGAAGGAAAACACTAAAACAGATAAAGAGATCCTCAAACATTTTAACAAGTGACAAAAGTCTGCAGCAAAGGCTAATTTTCAAGAAACCCGTGGTTTTTAGAATGAACTGGGCTCTGTCCAGGAGATCAAAGTGAACTAGGAAACAAACTAGAGTATATGAGAGATAAATAGTCTGACACCACAAGGACAGATTCAAAACTGACTTGTAGGAATGCTTCTTCATGAGGGTAAACAAAGTTAAACGATATATGATTGGCTCACACATATTACACAAAATATCTACAACTTTCTAAAATTCCTCCAGTTGGACCCTTTCTCTATCCCCACCCTGGGAACACGCGTGTTTGTGTGTATGTGCGTGTGCGTGTGTATGCATGTGTGTGTGTGTGTGTGTGTGTGTGTGTGTGTGTGTGCCCATGCACGCTCGTGTACTCATGCACTCACAAATGAGGCCACTTTGTGCAGAGCACTCAGGGAGACCAGGAAGACACGGGTGCTCACGCTATCATTCTCCATTTTATTCCCCTGAGACTGAGTCTCCCACTGAACGGAACCAGGCTGCTCTCCCCACAGCCCTAAAGCTATGGCTGTTCAAGACACTACACTGAGCTTATGCTCCTAGACTTTTTTACCACTACCAGCTGGAGCTTACCTTAATAAACTTCATCTCGGAATATAATTAATGTTTTTCTCAACCTTTTTAAAAATAGTGCTGTCTACAGATGCTCCACACAGACTTTTAATGGAAACTAATTAATTCCTCAGCCATTTCAAACTCAGCATTGTCCCTTGAATAAGTGACCGGTGTCTCCTGATTCCTAAGGTCCTTTAGAAAGTTAAATGTGGTGGCACATGCCCTGTGGAGGGAGCACCAAGAAGGATCGCAAGTTAAAGAATACCCTGGGCGATTCAGAGAGCTCAGATAAGCACAGGAGGGAGAGGAGAATGGAGGGGAGGGGAGAAGAGGAAGAATTAAACAAAAGGCAGCCAAAGAAAACCACATGAAATTACCTTCTTCAGTCTGACTCCTGAGTGGAGCTCAGTGTCCTCGATTCTTAAAGGAACTATTGTCACCAAAGACTAGAATCCGTAAACAAATTTAGTTTCTGAATGAATTTCTTTGCTGAGAGAATAAAGTAGAATTTGATTAATTTGTCGATAGTAAATGGCTGTTGCTTGGCTAATGAGCCATTTACAAACACACTTTGTGTGTGGCCTCATTCGCTCTGTGTGTCTGTGTGCAAGCTTATATGCCTGTGATCATGAATTTAGAGACACAGTGCTTAAAAAACAACTGATCAAACGATGCCTTCCTGCAAAATGGTTCACTTCAGGTTCTTCAGATACTGATCACGGCAGTGTGTACAGTGCTCTTCAGTAGGTGAGGAAAAGCCATCCACTGTCCCTTAAAACCACGGGTTCCCTTTCCTGTTTTGACAAACAAGACATATAGCAGCAGGGTTCAGCTGGAGTGGTAGCTCAGGAGGAAAGAGTAGCAGTGCTAGAGGTGACGGGTTGGATGGCCAGCGCTCATGGGTAGGTCACACTTGGCTGTAACTCTAGTCCTAGGGGATCCAACACATCTCTGGCTTCTAGGGACACTGCACACATGTGGTACAAAGACACTCACCCAGGTAAAATACAAACACAGGAATAATAAAAACTAAATAGAAACAGTAACGGCACAACCATACACGTGAAGCCTAAACACCGTGGGACTAGAACTGCATCACTGAAATCCGCATGTGCCAAGCTGCAATGTGAGGTGACAAGGATGTCTCCTAAAGTGTGTGCTGTACCTACTCTGCCACATGATGATAAAGCGGCCATCAAGTAGTGAGAGGCTGGTCTGTCTCAAATATCATTCACATGAGACTTTTCAAAACTATTAAAAACAGAAAAACTTTTCTGAACTTCCAGGTCATAAAGGACAAGGGGGGTGACAGATTTGGTCCCGTGTCTTAGTTTGATAAACCTCTACTTCATGTTAATTGCTTTTTGGTTTCAACACAGATCATTCTTCTACAGTGAACAAGTAGAATGTCTGCTTTACCAATTTGATAAAGAGAGGAATGACTGGACACACTGATGAAAGGAATTATTTGTTTTAAAATAAATCTTAATTGTTCCTGTGAACAATTCTGATTTGGACTGGGAGACGGTTCGCAAGATAAGGGTGCTTATAGCCAAGACCCATGACTTCAGTTCAGTCACAGGGAGGGATGGACAGTCCTGTAGGCAGTCAGGCAAACACCCCCCCCCCAAAACCTATCAAAGAAAAATTGACTTCATTTTAGAATAGAGAGTTGGGTCCGCAGATAAAAGCAACTGCTGCCCCAGGTTCAGTCTGCGGCATCCCCACGGTTTACAGCGCGGGTTCTAGGGGATCAACGGCCTACCCTGACACACTCAGGCACTAGGAACACTTGCGGTGCACAACATACATTCTGGATAAAAGTATACATAAAATAAAATTTAAAGGTAAATACGAATTTAGTGAGTTCTGTTTGGCATTCAGAAAATGATTATTTTCATGCAGTGTACTATCTTAGGCGGTGTGCAGCAAATAATAAAACGTAAAACATGCTATATACCTTTTACTATTAGCTTAAAAGTCATATAATAAGAAGGAAGGAATTCTGAATAGTGTCTTCTGAATTAGTAAACATGGATGATGGCAGTTCAGTTACCGAAACATCACGGAAAAAGTAGCAAAGTTTAACAAAACGAGACACTTCAGAAATTTACTATGCATGCTTTACTCATACTTTCCCCCACAAGGATAATAAAACTTATATTTCTGCAAGCAGCAGTTCCTGAGGTTTTGTATCAGTTGCTTTTCTATTGATGTAATAAAACACCATGCGGCCAGGGAACTTAGGAAAGGACATGTTTAGCTGGGCAGCAGGAACAGTTGAGAGCTAACGTCGCAACTCACAAGTAGGAGGCAGAGAGGGCTATGGACGGTGAAAGCTGCTAAACTTCCAGCCAACCCTTCCAACAAGGCCATACGTACCTCCTAATCTTCCCAACAATCCCAGTAACTAGTGACCACTCGGCGACCAGAGGCTAATAGGGGACATTTCACTGAAACCAGTACAGGTTTGATTTCTCTCATCCCATTCTGTTTAAGTGGCTTCTTAGTTTCCATGTATAGCTACAAGCTAATCTTTAATAAGATACGTTTACACTTTAGCAAGAATTGATTTGGAGGGGATCAATGTAGGCCACAGCAAACTTCTTTATACATAAAAACAATCTGTAAGTCAAAAGGGACTTAGGTTTTTGATAATACGAAATTAAACTTCAAAGAGGTTTACATATCATCTTCATACCCTCAAAGGTGACATAAATTCTCACCATGGTTTATGAAGGCGCCTGTTTTCTGTGCCCTTCCCAATTTTATGTATTACTGAAATTTAAGGAACCTGCCAATAAAACGTCTCAGGCAAGGATGAACGGTCAATCGTATATCCTTTCATACATCTTAACATTATCAATATTAACTTTCCAAACCATCCTCTGTTCACCTATGTGTTATATGTAAATGTCTGCACCACCATGAAAAGTGGAAATGGTGGTATATGGCTGCAATCCTAGCACCCAGGAGGGCAGAGTGAAACGTCATTGTAGGACACATGGTGAGTTCAAGACCATCCTGGGCTATCTCAAAATATCAACTAGGCTCTGAAGAAATGGCTAAGCAGTTGAGAGTTCTGGCTGCTTTTGCAAAGTATCAGGGTTTGATGCCGAATGAACTTATGTAGCAGTTCACATCCATTGAAAACTCCAGTTTCGGAGGATCCAATGTCTCCAAAGACACAGACTTATGCATAAGCAATATACCCAAACATATAAAATAAAAATTAAAGAATTAAAACAAACAACAAAACCTAACCAAACTACAATGTGATAACCCTTCATCCACAGTAGGACTCAGGGTTTTTGTATGTGTTTTGTGATAACGGGTACCGACCTGAGGCTCTTGCGTATGCAAGGTAAGGGTTTCATTTTACCTAGGATCCACAGCTACAGCCCTGGCTTAGGTTTGGAAAGCAGTGGGGTGGGTGAAATGCTCCTGGGGGCTTGGCATTTGGGAAGACTGAAACTGTATGCATCGCTAAACTGTGAGGCTGGACCAGTGTATCCAAGGGGCATCTTATAAGTGATGTATACAATGAGGCTTCTACAGCAACATCATTGCTAACATCGACAAACTAGAAACAACCCGGGTATCTGTCAGGAAAACTGAGAGCGAACGGAGAAGGAGCCAACGAACATGGACCAAAAAGAAAATGCGTGCAGTGTATAGCCATTGTCACTGGCTGAAGAGGGAGATCCACACCATGCATTACACGGTCCCATTTATACAAACTGTAGAAGAGCAAACGCTAAGCGCTGGTGTTAGAGAGAGAAGACGCCTTTGGGGGAAGCAGGGGACCAGGCTTCTGGTCTGCCTGCCAGGTCCTATTTCTAGGACTGGATGGCTGTGAAACAGGTATGTTTACTTTGAGGTGATTCGTTCAGCCGCACACTCGTAATCTGTATACTCTTCTACGCGTTGTACTGTAGTTCATAAAAAGTTAACAACAGTGTATATTGAATTGTGCCGAGTGCTTTCCCAACACCTATGAAAACAATCATAAAGATTCCCCAGAAGTCTGTTAATACAGGGCATCGGTCTGAGACCAACAGAAAAAGATGAACTACAAAGTGAAGAGGAATTTAACCTAACACATCAATAACCACGTCATGAGATTAACCACGAGCTATAAGTAAGCCCGCATGGTATCCTAGAGCTGACAGGAGCCCACATTCAAATAAAAGCTTAGGAAAGGTCAGATCACACCGAAGAAGCTCTGCTCCCAACAGCAGCAGAGAAGCCCACTGGTTCACCTATTCTGGACTTCTTCAGCAAACAGACACCCTTGGGACACATGTAAGAAAGCACAATAAATTATATTAGCAAAAGTCAGGTGGTACCCCATACCAAGTTCCAGCACTTAGGAACAGCAGCAGGCAGATCTGAGTTTAAGGCCAGCCTGGTCTATAGATCGAGTTCCAGGACAGCCAGGGCTACACAGAGAAACCCTATCTCAAAAACACACAAACAATAAGTTATATTAGCAGATAACCTAATTTGAACAAATCTTTCATTCTGCAGTAAATCTATTATAGTCTCAATATATGTTTACATTCCTTTTATATTGTGGCTAATCTATAAATTATGGCTTGGTATATAGAAAAGTATTAAAATGTTTGGGCTATTAACTCTACAATTATAGCCACTTATATACTTGTTTTTTAATTATTTTTCATTTGATTCTTGATGTCTGTGCATGATTTGTGGTGTGCATTCCTAGCCTACATTGATGGCAGATAAAAGCTTTGTGGAGATGGTTTCTCCTTGGTCCATCTCATTGGATCGAGGGAGTAAACTCTGGTCACCAGGTTAGCTTAGCAAGCACCTTACCTGCCTCGCTCTGCTGAGAAATCTCCCTGACCTCTCAGGTTGGTATTGGTTTTTACAAAACTGTAGTCAGTTTAATAACACTGTAAATATTTCCTATCATTGGCATTTCCTGATCTTGGTCATTTTTATCCGAGTCTCGTTATCTAACCTAGGTCTTTAAAACGCCAGCCTGTTCACTGAGCTGAGCATACAGAAGCAGTAATGGTGGAAGAGGGGACTGATGAAGCTTCTGCAGAAATTCGAGCAAATGCTGAAGGAGGCGCCACAGGGGAGCTGGGGTATCAGGTGACTGTAGTGGTACGGATGGCAGAAGTGACTAGATTTTAGGCTATCGTTATCAGTGGTGCCAGTAAGATTGCCTGAAAGGCAAAACGTGAACAAGAAAAATGTATGAGAGTGCCTGTTTATGTGTGTTTGCATCTTCCTGTCTGTCTATACGTCTGCGGTATATGTACGTAAGTGTACAGAAGCACATGTATGCAGAAACTTGGAGTGATTTCCTCCAACAAGGCCTCTCGATGGACTTCCAGTTAAGCTGGCTAGTCAGCCACTTCCTGGGACCTATCTACCTGAATCCACTCCCCCGTGTTAGGATTACAGGCACATACAACTCACAGATACCTCTTGACACAGATGCTTCATGCTGACCCGGGAACCACTCACCCGGCTACTGGGCCACCCCGACAGCCCAAGAATGATGTTAAGGTGTTTATCCTACAGCTAGACAGTACTATTGATTGGCAGCAGGTAAAGAAGCCTGCAGGTAGAACTGGCTGGAGCATGGGAATTACTAGTTCAGTTTTGGAGGCTGTAGAATTAGGGTATCCAAACACAGACACTGTCAATGACTGCTAAAGCAACAGGCCAGCTGGGGTATCAAACATGACTGGCTTTCTATTGCTATGATTAAAGACACTGAATCCTCACATAGCAGTCTCTCTATTACAAAGGCTTTGTTCATTCAAAAAACAAACAAACAAACAAACAAAAAAAACCCCAAAAACCCATAATGTGCTCTGGCAGAAAACTGGCTATACATGGGTAGACACGAATATGGAGAGACAAAGTGTAACTCTTCTAAGGGAAACCCCAAACTCCCAGTTTCCATTACAGAATATTTCAACATCCACAAAAGAACGCTGGATAGGCAGTCCAGCGTTAATAATGGTACGGTAATAATGGTATAGACAGTCCCGTGTTAAACTGGTAAATCTGAGGGGAAGAGAGAAGAATGAGTTCACAATTCTTGGCTCTGGGGCTGCAGTCATTCAGAAAAGAGAGTTCAGATTTAAGTCTAGATCGCAGGACCTTAAGACTTCCGAATGCTCAGTATGACCTGTTGCTTTGTTCCATGCTACCTCCTGCAAGAAAAGCCACTAGGACCAGACCCTGTGCATGCAATCACTGTGAGACATGAAATAGACAGGTATCCAAAATTAGGACTCATGTCCCCCCACCCCTTGCTACACACCTTAAAGAACCTTGACCAATGAGGAGCCCCCATGCTAAAGTAAGCAGGAAGTGAAAGGGCATTTTACTTTACAACTGTGACTGGAAAACACGTCAGCAACCACAGTACGGACAATTGCCATTGAGCTCCAGCCACTGCCATCTACTACATAAGGAAAGTAAGCCAGAGAGCTTACGCCGGCTTCCCACTTGTCTACAACTTAGGGGAAAAAACCCACACAACACTTTGTAGGAACTGCATGGCATCGGGGCTACTATTTTTTGTTTGTTTTTTTTTTTTATCAGCTGAAGACAATAACGAGCCAAATGCTTCTCTATCCTTTAGTGTATATTCTGCATATGGGCAATAAAATGGATTACAAAACATTTTCCATTTTAAGCTTGTTATTTGGCATAAAATCTCCCACAGAGCTTAACTTATTATTATTATTTGCTACAGACTCTTCCTAAAAGCAAGAGCAGCCCATTCTCTCCAGATGACTCACTGACTAAAGGCACAGCCGAATGAAGTGTTCCAACTTGAAATACCAACAGCTAAATATAACCTTCCACGCAGCATTAGAAAACTCAGTCTCTCTAGTCTAAAAGCGAGCACGGAGGGTCGCCCTCACAAAGCACAGGCAGCTCCTGAGGGGATTGGCAACAAGAAGAAACAGAAACAAACAAACAAACAAACAAACAATACCTGGGCCTTTATGGTTCCTTTTAAAAGAATTCAGAAAAATAAAATGCAAAATCTTCACGAGTCATAAAACAAACAAAAAACTTGGCATTTTCTTCTCATTTTTTAGGCAAACTGCTAATGCCACAGGTAAATTTGTCAAAAATACCAAAATTTACAAAGCCATCCAAAGTGTAACCTTGAAAAGTTTTTGGCCGCTACACAAGTAAAATACAGTTACAGCTGCATCACTTGAAGTTATCCTTCAGAAGAAGAGAACTACTTCGTAAATCTTACAAAAGTGTTAATTCTTTTCTAGACGAATATAAAATGTAGCATCCAAAGCTGACGGTCAGAGGCACTGACAGTGTTTCAAGTGAGCAGTAAGAAAAGCTAGCATGAGCCCATTTCAGGAAGTAACACCTGAGTGGGACAGGAGCTGAGCAATGACATTAATTAGCAGCTGACAAGGGGAGGCTAATTGAGAGATGGAGAGAACAAACCATCAACTTCTGACGGCCACAGTCCTTGGGTTCAGGACCCCCTAGGCCAACCAAGCTCCTATCCTTCTGTGAGTCCAGTCTGGAAACATTCCTAAGCTCCATTTGTAGTCAAGATTACTCTAGTAACGCTTCCTGCCTCTTGAAACTATTAATCCTAACACATGCAAAGTATTACTCTAAGGAAAAACGAAGTGATTTTCCAGATGGTTACAGGAAGACATGGATTTTCAGGTATACTGTGGCATTGCACACTTCCTCTTTCCCCATCTCCAAAGGAGAATTATTTATGCCCCACTGTAGGTACACTGTGCCTGCTGCTTTTGCAGGGGACATGAGTTCAGTTCCCAGAATCCATGCCAGGCAGCTGCTAACCTCCTGTGACTCCAGCTCAGAGGATCTGAAACCCTTTTCTGGCCTCTAGGGACACCTCGGTTATATACACATAACCACACGAAGAGACATACATATTCATGTTTAAATTAAAAAGTAAAATCTAAGAAAGAAAAAACTGGGGTTGGAGGCAGTCATCCAGAAAATACCAATGTCTCACCTGATGTATTTCTAAAGCAAATAAATTTCCAATGTATGCTATTTTTATTCAAGTTCTACCAAAAGATTAATATAGCATGTGGATTTACTTGTATATTTTTGTTTTCCACTGAGTCAGTAATTTGCCATATATATATATTATATGTATAATATTTATATATTTGTCATACATATATATATAATTTGCCATTTATATGTGTAAGACATAGTGCACACCTAGCTCTCCTTTTTCTCATCTTTTTTAAAAGATTTATTTTCTGTATATGAGTACACTGTAGCTGTCCTCAGACACACCAGAAGAGGGCGTCAGATCCCATTACAGATGGTTGTGAGCCACCATGTGGTTGCTGGGAATTGAACTCAGGACCTCTGAAAGAGCAGTCGGGTGCTCCTAACTGCTGAGCCACCTCTCCAGCCCTTTTTCTCTCTTTTTTTTATTTCTTGTTCTTCAGGCCAGGCCTTTAAATGTGGATTTCCTTGAACTCTAGCTTGACCCTTCTCACCTACATCTATTCTGAATGATCATATCTACCCAAGTCCACAAATATGTGTTGGGATTGATAGATAAGCCAGCAGCTCTTCTTACACTAAGGTTTAGGATAAAGCGTGGCCAACCTGCACTGAAACCTCCCCTTTCGAATACCTGGATAAGTGACCATGAAGGACTGCAGCACCTCCAGTTTCTCGTCTGAAAATCTTACAAGAGTCACAGCGGCTACTTCATGCTCTGTGTCTGTGACTATCAGGTGCACAGTTCTGGCAAGTCACTTGCTACCAGGAGGTAAGTGGGCGATCTGAGGCCTGCAGCTGACTTGCCACTATCTGAACTGTTGGGCAAGTTAACCTAACCACCACCATGATGAATAATCCCTTTTTTGAGACCCTGTTGAGGCTAGCGAGATCATGACCTTCTTACGATACCGAGAAAATTGAAACAGGAAGATGAGAAACCATCGGTCAACGTACAGGCAAATCCTGCAATCCATACTCTGGTTCCTCCTGGGGACTGGAACATGCCAGGGGCGTTGGCCTTTCAGTGAAGCCCTGTCGATTTAAATAGGCTCGATGGCCACTCACTTCCATAAAAAAACTAGGAGACGATATTTAGGAAGTGATTTATGTAAGGGTGCATGTCAAGGATGTTAAATTCTTAAATATCTCACAATGTTCTACGCATCATATTAATACAATTTATTTGCAATTGAAAAAATCAGCTACCATCCAGTCACCTGAAAATCACTGTCATCCTCGCCTCTGTCCATAGTCTTTTCAGAACTGGCATCGAAGTGTTCTGAGAACATGAGTACTCCCATGCTCCTGCACATCTCACAGTAACAGCTGCCCCACCAAGCAGGCTAACTCCAGCTTCAGGAAATCAGAGCTTCACCAGCCCCCCAGAACAAAGCCCGTAACTTCTCTTTGGTATTTTTTTTTCCCAGTAAATAATTAACAGTTTATCACGGATAAAAGAGTAGATATCCGCTAGGTGATTTTCAGACACTGTAAATGAAAAATGGTGATGACGAATCTGACTTTATACCCCAAAAGCCATGTAATAATATTATACTAGAAGACAGCAGTGAGCAATTTTTATCATAAAGGTTCTGTGAAAAAGAATGAATGAAGTAAAAATTAAACCTAGCATTCACGCAGAGGTCCACGTACATTTTCTGGGAAATCTCATCTGTTCTCATCGCCATGCTATGTCAGTTCTTCTTAATACCAGGCCTAGCTTTAAAGCAGCAAAACAAGTTCTTTATTAAGGTGGTTAAATTCAACAAAGGAATAAAAACTAACTCTTATAACTCTTAAAAGCTTAAGGGAATTATTACATTTTACGGCTATTCATAATATTTTAGTACATTCTAAATGATCCAGCTATGGTGTCCTTTCATAAGTACTCCGGCATCACCGTGCGATTTTAATCCATATGCTTAAGCCCCTCTCACGGTTTATAGGAACAAAGCAGGTCTGATTCACAAGCAATGCCCTGCAGTCAAACATGCTCATGAGGTATTAATTTACAGCTTCATCTGTGATCAGTTAAACTGCATGTGAAATCTTAAACATCCTTAAAAAGCTCACCACAAATAGTTCAATAAGAGATTTTTTTGGGTAACATTACTTTAACAAAAAACATATAAGATTAAATTCTATTGTAAAATAAAACCAAATGCCACTTACTTTCAAGGATCACTCACTAACAAAACAATCTTTTACACTGCCACCTTTAGCATCTAAAATATTAATTAAAAATGTTGACATGAGTATCAAAAACATGTGCTTTGGAAGATGTAGCAACGTAAGTCGTGAGTGAAAAAGAAAAGCAACCTTGTGAAGAAAAAACACAGTTCACCAAATAAAACACACTTTTAATCAGTCCAAGAAAGCCAGATTTGTTAAAACGTCCGGTCAAAACAAAACAAGACAAAGACAAAAATGTCCAACTTTACCAACCCCCCAAAAATATCAGGTCCACGACGTTATGGACAAAACCAGAAATAATGGAAGGATATGAGATAAATTTCCAAGTTAGCTTACTTTAGTAAAAACAATAGTTACTAATGCTTCAAAACTTGCATTTTTGATCTTTACAGCTATGTAAATTGAACCTTATAATGTTTATTTGTTCAGGGCTTCCTCTGGATAACAGTACCAATAATCACTTTGACTGCTATCCTAAGTCAATCAAAGGAATTCTCATGTACTAAAAGCTCAGGGCTCAAGGGTGGAGGGGTTGCGGGGCTAACTTAATGCTCGATGTTATCTTCACAGACCTAAGTTTCTTCCTTTCTGTGATGCCTTTGGTCTAACAGTTTCAGAATAGCTACACTAGTTAAAAGTATGTCTTTACTTACTGTCCAAAGATTAGAGCAAAAAAAAGTCTTTTTTTTACCCCTATACACCCTCAAACTGTTCTCAATGAATTTCATCAAGTTTTACTGGCGAGTCATTATTCGATAGCTTATAAAGGGAATAAAATAGTCATGACTGGCAATGTATTAATTCAGATTTAGGGCCGGAAGGAAAAGAGCTGAACAGCAGTTCCTAAAGGACAAGGACAGCGGATGCAGGAAAGCAAGCGCAGCCAATCAGCACTGTCCTCACACAAGAGAAGCCAATCAGCACTGTCCTCACGCAAGGGCAGCCAATCAGCACTGTCCTCACACAAGAGAAGCCAATCAGCACTGTCCTCACCCAAGGGCACCCAATCAGCACTGTCCTCACGCAAGGGCAGCCAATCAGCACTGTCCTCGCGCACCACAGGAAAACTCACCGGCTATTATTTCCTTTTCGTGCTACAAATGAAATCCACACATACTTTTCACAGCTCTAAATATGTCAATTAGATTACCCGACTCTATAAAAACCCAATTTGCAAATGTTCAAGAAGAAAATTAAAACTATTTGGACATGGGCAGCTAAACTAAAGAATTCGATTCATACAGGTTTTTGATTGCTCCGAAATCATCGCTAGAACTACTCTGGAGGTGGGCAAAGTAATGGTAACTCTGGATGGGGGAAAACAGAACAGCGGTGATTAATTCCCAAGATTCAAGAACCCCGAGTCCTAAGTCTGACTAGAGAAGCCCAGAGGAAATCCAGAATGCAAACAAGCTTACACTGTTATCCCATCCGAAAGAGGCTCAGAGGGAGGTGGCATTGAGATCTTTAACGACAGAGTAACGCCAGGCACGGGAGCACAGCTCTCCTTCCAGAGCTCAGGAAGCCATGGCAGGCATGGCATGCTATAAGTTCCGGGACAACCAAGGCTACATAAAGGGGCTGACTCAAAACCAAACCAAACAAACAGAAGCAAGTGAGGGAGATCATCGAAGTTTAAAAAGCATCTAAACTCTGAGGCTCCCTTTCAACATTTGTGCACAACATGGGGACTGTCCATCTTTCCCATCCTGGAGACTGCAGCGCTGTTATCTACAGAAGATTAACTGACAACAGAAAAATGTTTCAATACCAAAAAAATCTAATACAAACTTAGCAAACTAACCGAGGACTTCCAATTTTATTCTCCTTCTTGGATCCTAGACGGCAAGGGATAATATCTTCCTACATCTAATGTGATGGAAGAAACAACCAAACAACATTTAAAAACACCATTACAAAACATTTAACAGTGGCTGAGTTGACAAGTCCTACCCCATGCAACTAATGCCATTTAATGTCCCTCTATTAAACAAACAGGCCAAGATCACCATACATTTGAATGAAACTGCTAAGAGAAAAACTCAAGTAAAAAAAGGTAATGGAAACTTGGAGAAAAATAACATATACTATGGAATAATGAAAAAGAGAAAAGACAGCATTCTTGGGGAAATGCAGGTAAGTGCTGTACCCATGGGACACCAACTGTTAACTCTCACTCTCTGAATCTTTTAAAAACTGGTATTCAATTATTGCATGAACGCATGCTTGTGTGCACACATGGAGTACGGCTTACATGTAGAGGTGGGAATAAATTCTTGTCTTCCACTGTGTGAGCTCGGAAGAATCAACTCAGGTCATTAGGCCTGGAAGCAGAAACTTTACTTGCTAAGACATTTTGTCAGGCCACATGCTTTGAATATTACTAATACAAAAGCAGTAATAAAATTTCTCAAAAGTTAGAAAAGATAACATATATTCCTTTGGGATTAAATTTACAAAAAAAACCCAAGATGCCCAAATTTGGAAAATAGGTTTCTAAAGCACAGAGAACTGAGGATTGGGAGGTGGCCCGGGGCTAGGAGTGCTTAATGCTCCTTCAGAGGGCCAAAGTACAGTTCCCAACACCCACGACCGTGCACAAGTTCCACTCTATGAGACCCAACAAAGGTAGTCTACTACTACTTAATGTCACACTAGAATATTAATGACACCATTAAACAAAAAGAGGGGACATACAACCATAAGTACTACTAATCTGAGAGAGATTAATTAGAAATTAAAGTTCATATTGTTGCGTTGCTGAAAGAAAAAAAATGCAAGAGAAAAAGTCAGGCAATGTGGGCATTCCTGCTATACTGGCATTGCTCAATAGGCTGAGGTGGGAGGATTGCCAGTTTGAGATAAAGTTTAAGATAGCCAGGGCTACATAGAAGGTATCCTATCTCCAAATCAACGCACACGCACACGCACACATACACAGAGATACACACACAGACATACACACAGACACACACACACATACACACACAGACACACTCACACGCACACACACGCACGCACAGGCGTGCATGCACAGGCACTCACACATTCTCTCTCACACACAAATGGAAAGCAAACGAGGAGGAAGAAGCTTCTCTCCTTAAGTGATAGTCTGAGAAGAGGAAAAAGCATGTAACAGAGTGGGCTGAAGGTCACTTAAGGTATCAAAAGAGAGAATATTTTTAAAAAGTAAGTAAGAGAAGATTAACTCTAAGTAAAGAAGTTCCGTCATCATCTTGAACAAGCCGGGAAGGAAGCGGTACTCCCTGGAGCGCCGAGGACCACAGTTCTAACATCAGGACTGCGGCCAATGAAACGTGGAGCAGTGGCTGCCCCTTCCACCACAGCTGGGAGGATGGCGTGTTTGAGGCAAGCTCCGGTAACTTAGTCTCCATTGCCAAAGAGTGGGACTGGGAGGAGAACAACAATCTAGAGTGAGAAACTCTATTCCGCTTCTGAACTAAGGAACGTGGGTTCATGAGAAGACAGAGCTTTAATCGCCTGGACTGTTATGGCTGCAACAGGTAACTAATACATTCTTCTCCTTTGCTAGAGTAGTAAGTGCTGTCCCCTAGCTCAGGCCACAGCTACACTAGGAGACCAAATTGATACAGATCCTATGTCGTCAAACCCAACCCACAGGAGAGGACGTCACAGAGCTTCTCTGATGCAGCTTCCTCATCTCTAACCCTTTGATCTCTTGGTCCATTAAATGTCATGCAGCTGCCATCTCCAGAGTGAAAAAAGGCACCGGTTTTGCTCAAGTCTCCGAGAGCCAATGCGGCGGTCTGTTTGAACCAGCTTAGGAGCCTGTGCCAGGGTGTTAATTGCTGTGGCACTGAAGAATGTGCCCATGTTAACAAAGCTTTGGCTTTGATGTTGACCAAAAATTAGAGGTTCAGAGGACTCATGTGCTGCTTAATGATGGGGCTGTATTCAGGAAAACACATAAGGAGGTTTTGTCATTGTGCAACACTAGAGTGTGCTTACACAAACCAGAAGCAACAGCCGGCTGCAAAGCTAGGTGAATGAAGTGGCTATTCGCTCCCAGACTGTCACAGTGTGTAGCATCTCCTACTGTTGACTACTTTAGGCAACTACAGCACAACTGTAGGTATCTGTAGAAAGAGTCCAGTAAAACACAATACAAAAGATGAAATACGGTGCCCTCCCCATCAATGGAGAACACAACACTGAGAGACTCTGGGAGAGACTGGGTGAGTGGTGAGAATAACAGTGGTTTAGAACTGCTGAACACAGTCCACTATACTATAAAAGCCTTTATTTTCTATTTTAGTTGTGTGCGTGTGCATGTGCATGTGTACGTGTGCATGCGTGTTCGTGCATGTGTGTTTGCCCATTCAAATATCACAAGGACAGCTTGTGGAATATGGTTCTCTGCTTCTGCTACCTGAGCCCCTGTAATTGAGCTCAGGTCACCAGACCTTACCTGAGGCAAAAGCCTTTACCACCTGATGAGCCACCTTTCAACTTCAATTTATTCTTTTAATAATATTGAGATTACTATCAACTTTTAAACTTATTCTTCTTTGTAGTAACTTAAACATGAAATAGATCATACTGCTGTATACAAAATGTTTTGTTTCCCTTTGACCTTATTTCATGAGCATTTTCCCAGTTTAAATTTCTTGTGAGATGAGGGTGAAGAAAAGTTTGCAGGTCGCTTTCTCAAGACCTTGGGATGGATCTGAGAACAGCACAAACCAGATATGGAAGCATGTGCTCATAAAGCCACCGTTCACAAAACTGAGGCAGGAGGACCAAAAGTCCAAGGTCTCCACTTCCCCTCAACCCCCCCCCCAAAAGAAAGAAAGAAAGAAAATGTTGTAACAAGGGGTTGGGGATTTAGCTCAGTGATAGAGCATTTACCTAGCAAGCGCAAGGCCCTGGGTTCGGTCCCCAGTTCCGAAAAAAAAAAGATTCATACATGAAAATAAAATGCTTAAAAATCTTGGCCTGGCATGTGTAAAACACAGACACACAAACACACACTCTCCTCTGTCACAGCCCTAATTTCCCCCTTTCCTTGTCTTCTGCAAAGTCTTACACATACTAGGGACTGCAGGAGAGCCACATCCACAGCTCCATGTCTTCTACTTTTTATTTCAGTGCCGGTTTAGAGGAAACGCCCCAGCACTCAGAGCAGAGAGGATGAGCACAGTAAAACCCTGCAAGAGGTACACTACAGACGTCAGTGGTCTGGGACATACCCACTCCGAAGGCCAAGCCGACTGACCAGCTTTTTGTAAACTGAGGACCAGGCTGTGCGTGAAATAAGACAATACGTGCGTGACAGCTGCCGAGATGGTCGCACAGCGAACTGACGTAAGAAGATGTTACATCAAACCGACGGAACCCAAATACGTAAGACTTCTAACCATCACAAAAGGAGCAGCAAAATATCACCGCTACAGAGATCATAAAATTAGACATTTATAATGCTACAGGAGTGAGTGGAAACGTCCTCCTGTCTGCTACGAGGAAAATTAATTTTATATGTAACACGCAGCAAAGCAGCAAATATTAGCAACATTTCCCCTTTATGCAAATAACTACTTATATTTTGACTTAGTCACATTAAAGACAGTAAACAAATCATCTGCACATCATAACATAAGTACATTCGGAATAATTAAGGTTTCTCAACATGTTAAATCCCTGCAAATGATTCGGTATCAGTGAATCTAGACTGCTGTTGGTTTTCATTCAGAAAGCAAGTATTTATTTGCTGGATATCAAAGGACGGTTCAAGCTAATACGAAGATGTAGAACGCTTCCTCATTACAAATGACTGTCATTTTGATAAACACTGCTAGAAAAATAATTATGTGTTTAAAAACAAAATTCATCTTAAGATGTATAGAAAAGGAAATGTGGAACAGATATGCTTTCAATTTGAAAGCATGAAACATAAATGGATTAAGCGCTTAATCGATAGTGTTGGAAATAAAATTCCCTACACTTAATTACCGACAAACGCTAACCGGGGTCTGCTCTGTTTGGAGGCCTCCTTAAGCAGCTGCCAATTTGGAGGCATCGAAACCCCTACAAGCTCATACTACGATGAGTAACTGACACAGGAACGAAAACGCTCGGCGTAGAAGCCTGCAGGGTTCAGCCACATCATCACTGCCACACGGAAGACCACACTGTGATCCCTGCCCCGCCTCGCACATGCCAAGGGCCTCGTCTCCTAAAATACTCCAGTCTTCCTACACTGGAAAACTGACATTGAGAAATAACTGTCTTGTAGCCGACCTCTGCACGGGCGCCTTCAGAAGCTTAACTGGGGAGTTGTGCTCTACACCGCTGCTGTCATGCCCACTACCATGGACATGGTCTCACTGAAAGGGACTTGAGCCTCAAGCACTACCTGCCTCCTTGACAAGCCTGCGCATCGGAATCTGCACGTTGGCGTAGCCTTTAAACACTCAGACGCATGCTCGTTCCTCCAACTCTTTCCTTTACCACTCAGGCGCATGCTCATTCTGTGTGACCCTCCGAACCTTTCCTTTACCACTCAGACGCATGCTCGTTCTGTGTGACCCTCCGACCCTTTCCTTTACCACTCAGACGCATGCTCGTTCTGTGTGACCCTCCGTTCCTTGCCTTTACCACTCAGGCGCATGCTCGTTCTGTGTGACCCTCTGTCCCTTTCCTTTACGTTAGGATCTTACTGTCTGGCCCCAACTTTGCATCCGTGCTCCTGCTCAGTCTCCAGAACCCTGGGAATGCAGACATGCGTCGTTACACCCAGTAAAAACGGAATGGCACCCAGATCCAGGCCAGTGTCTCATCAGCTTCCCTAGAGCTCTCCAGGAAAACCAAAGTTAAAATGATTTACCTCCTACAATTTTTTTTTAATTAAAAAAATTTTTTTTACTTCATGTACGTGAGTGTTTTGCCTGCATTTACATCTGTGCACCATGTATGTGCCTGGTGCTCTGGCACCAAAGACTTCAGAAAAGGCCTTCTAACCCCTAGAACTAGAGTTACAGATGGTGGTGAACAGTAATGTGGGTGCTGAAAACTGAAACTGGGTCCTCTGAAAGAACAAGAGCTCTTAACTGATGAACCATCTCTGCAGCCCCCCAATTATCTGTCTGTCTGTCTATCTACCATCCATCATCTATCCTTCTACCTATCTATCATCTATCCATCCATCATCTATCCTATCTCTATCATCCATCCACCTATCATCTATCCATCCATCATCTATCAACCATCCATCATCCATCTATCACCCATCTATCTATCCATCCATCATCCATCCATCAATCATCTATCTATCTATCATCTATCATCCATCCATCATCTATCTATCTATCATCTATCATCCATCCATCTATCCATCAATCTATCTTAGTTTTTCAAGACAAGATTTCTCTGTGCAGCCATCTATCTATCTATCTATCTATCTATCTATCCCTATCTATCTATCTATCTATCTATCTATCTATCTATCTATCTATCTATATCTATCTTAGTTTTTCGAGACAAGATTTCTCTGTGTAGCCCTGGCTATCCTGGAACTTGCTCTATAGACCAAGCTTACCTTGAACTCAGAGATCTGCCTGCCTCTGCTCCCCTGGTGCCACCACCAGCTGGCCCAATCTTATTTTTTAACAACTACATAGTAAAAGTTTTTCAGAGGCTAGATAACATGTAAGGACATCACTCTGGTGGAGAGTGGGAACGGATGCTCTGTGCTCCTAAGTCTGGAGGGGGCTTTGCTTTCCTGTACGTTTTTTTTTGTTTTTGTTTTTTTTGTTTGTTTGTTTGTTTGTTTTTTTTTCGGCGCTGGGGACCGAACCCAGGGCCTTGCACTTCCTAGGCAAGCGCTCTACCGCTGAGCTAAATCCCCAACCCCTCCTGTACGGTTTTTAAGGTAACAGAGCAAGAGCATAATTCTGTGTTTTTAGGAATGAATTCGGGTTGTTCTCAGTACATCAGCTCTGCATGCTCTCCTCAGCTTTGATTGAGACATTTCTCACTGAAGCTCTACTTCATCCATGCACTCAAAAACAAAACAGAACAGGACTGAAAGTCACAGACCGAGTTGAGAAGCAATGGGAATCCGGCTGACCTCTACCGTCAGATGGTAAAGACATTTGCACTGCTGTTAAAAGCAGTGCTTCTCCTTATCGATGTGCACAAACGCATTCCTGTGCTAACATAGTGAGCTTATTACAGCTGTCTTCAAGTGCACGAACTATAATGACTACCCCCTTTTAGTTTCTGACGTAAGAGTCAATGGCTGTAACGCACTAGGCAACGCCTTACTTAAAACCAGGTATGCTACTGTCCATGTGCTTAACCATTTTCATATTAAAATGGTCCCTACTAGTGATGAAATCAATTTTAACTTTTAATATTTAAATCTTCTCTACTTTTAAGTACTAGGGAATGATATATCTCCTTATTAGCACTTCATATAGTACAGTTTCCCACCTGTGTAACTAAACAATCAAACGTAAGTTACAACTAGGAGAACGTGTGTCACGAAGAAAAACAAACAATGAGACCGAGAGGCCATGTCTGGTTACAGCATTCGGTCTGCCGTGGTGCTATTTGTGTCTAAAACACGTAATATGGCAAAAATTAGCAAAATAACGTTTTGTACTGACACTTTTGGGCTTTGAATGAACAGTACAAATAGAACATAGCTTATAAGTAACTAAACTGTGTCGTAAGTTGAACGATGAGGTTCGAGCAACACGATTCTAAAGAAAACGTTTTCCACCACTGTCAAGGGTTTCATTATATTGTTAGATATTGAAATTGTGTATTACTAGGTCTGTAATGTTGAAACACTTTAAAAGTCATCATGGAAGCTCGTAATACTACAGAGCAGTTAACCTAAATGAATCGCAAAAGCCTTACAGTCGGTGGGGAAAAAAATTATGATAAATTTGAGCAATATGTTATAATAAAGATGAATGGTAAGTGAAGAATTAATGGTACATTTAAAATGCATTTCTGAATACCGTACAGAGCAAGGAAACTTTAATTAAAAAACAACTCTAAGCGATACTTAAACACTCATTTCTCTCCCCTGCTGCCAACTTGTATTCTTCAAACACATAAAACAGTTTATATTATTTCCCCAAACAATAAAATCATTTATCATAATTTAACTATATTTATTGCTAGTCTTTAAAGATAATTTATATTTTCCAACATAGATTAATTACAAAACCCTTGCAGAAACGTATGCATCTCAGCATACAAATGAAGGTGAGCTCTGAAGAGGACAGGGTGTGCCAACTGTCTTCTCAGACAGGGAAAACCGTCATCAGTAAGTTAAATCCAGTTAAGATTAGCCATAATAAGTTTACATTTATGATATGCAGGACACATAAACGAATCTAAAATGTGTAACAAAGGCTGATAACATCCTAACGTGCCTGACGCACAACCTTACCTATGGAACATCTGAAGGACTAGGCGTAGAAGTAGGCCACCTGGTCTTCTCATTGTTTTAGCTTTACGGTAACTGTATCAACAGTGTTACAGCCCTGTCTGTCAATGGGAACACAGTCTGAGAGCCGTCACAACTAGGTATAACAGAGATGAGGTTAAGGTAAGTAATTCTAGTGAAGGAGAACTGACGAAATGAAGGTAGTTTTAAGGTGGCTCTTCTAAAGAAATGAATGTGATGTTCCAACCATTCTCCCCCCACACTCTATGATGTGTTTGGTATTTTACCTGCACTTATGTCTGGGTAACACTTACCTGCTTGCCTGCTTGCCTGCTTTCCTAAGGTAAGAGGTGGGTGTCAGATATCCTGGAACTGGAGTTACAGACTATTGTGGGTGCTGGGGATTGAACCTGGGTGCTATGGAAGAATAGCCAGTTGCTCTTAACCGCTGAGCCCCCTCTCCAACCCTCTCATCATTCTTTATGGCGCACTCCATCACTCCAACACTCTATTTTATTACTATTTACAAAGCTTTGCTCTGTAGGCCAGGTTGAACGTGGACTCTTGCTCCTCCGCCTCAAACAACCCAGTGCCGGATTACACGAGTGTGTCACTGTGCCTGCAGAGTTCACCTAAACATTCTTAATCGGTAACTTTCTGGCACGGGCTCCATCTTAGACTGTGGGAACAGGTCTGGGGCCAAAGCCAGTCAGAGCAGGCTCACAATGACGTAATGAATAACCACACTGAATACAGAGCCACTAAGACAAATGAAGAAAAACAAGCTTATGGCGGCCATCTTCCTTTGCAAGCAGAACTGACGCCAAGGGAAACGACCTAACAGTTGCAATGACTCTAAATAATAGTGTTTGCCCCACTGAGTTACGCTTTACCTAAAGCCATACCAGGGTCTTTTAACTAAACTTCCACTGGTTTAACAGCTTTGAGCTATGGTTTTTGTCACTTTGTACAAGACACCATCAGTAAAAATTTAATGGCACAAACCAACTTCAGAAATTAAAATATTTAATCATTCCAAATCTGGAATCTTAAAAATAAAAGACAGAGCCAGGGAATTATTTTTAGTATTTCAAAAAGATGAGTGAAACTATATACTGACCTGAGATTAGGAGGAAAAAAAAATGGAATTCTATACTAAGCTGGGATAAGGTGCCGTGGATAACCGAGTGCTGGGATTCCAAGCATGTGCTACTGCGTCTGCAGGGTGGTTTACTCCACATGACTAAACCACTTCAAAATCTGCTTGAAACGCTTCTAAGTAGAAATACAGTTTGCATACTCTTCCATTTAAAAATTACAAAAGAACTGATTGTGATTTATTCAATATGGTTTATTTGGGAGACAAACTGCTTTAGAATAAAAATACCAGTGAAGCTTTCAAAATAGTCACTGAAGGAGAAAAGAACCAAGAACTACAATATTATCTTGAAATACACTCAATAAAAGACAATTCACTTAAGATACAGAAACTATTCGGCAGCCTTCGAAACAGGAGCGTAAGCTAATGGCGCCACCTAGTGTTCGGCGCTAGCCACTGTGAGTCCATTTCCAGCGGCTGAGGAATACAGGCGAGTCTCCTCCCATTGTTGCTTTGTCTTCAGTGATTCTTCCCAAAGGCTAACTCAGTTCTACTTATGAGTAGCATCCCAGGGCTCCTTCACTCACACCTTTGTCAACAATTGCTCAGTGAGTTTGCGACAAGTTTATCTTATTTTTAAGATTTCTCCATTAAATTTTTTGTTTAGGTTTATTTATTTTATTTTTTCATGAGTATGTCTGTCTTTATGGGTCTCTTGGGAGGTCAGAAGAGGGTGTGAATCTCCAGGTGCAGGAGTTACAGACAGCTGGGAGTTGTCTGGCTTGGGTGCAGGGTACCAAACACAGGTCATACGCGTACATGTAATCCAGTGAAAACAGCGCAAAGAAAAAGGAGAAAGATCTTTTTAAAAGGGTCCGGTGCTCAGAGCATCAGCATCAGGAGATGGCTCGGCTGGCAAAGTGGGTGCTGTGTAAGCACAATGACCTGAATTCAGATCCCTGGCGCCTGTGTACGAACAGGCACAGGAGCTGAGGGGGAGACGCAGGAAACAGCGGTTGCCCGAATCAGTGAGCTCGAGTGAGCTCTCGAATCCTCAGGTGTCCAGTAGTGATGGGGTGGAGGCAGCTGGATCCTGCGTGCCTGCTGGCCAGTCAATCTACACAAAACAGCGAGCTCTTTTTCTGTGAGGGAGGCTGTCTGAAGAAGTAAGGTAGAGGGCCAGGAAGATGGCTGAGTCCTAAGTCCCTGGAATTCCATGAAAAGCTGGAGGCCACAGCATACGTCTGTAACCTCGGCTCTCCTACACTAAATGAGCCAACCTGTGGGGGCTCGGGAGATATTTCAGCCACTGTGAGCTCCTGCTGCTCCTCTAGAGAGGACGGCAGGTCAGTTCTGAGCACCGTCATCACGTGACGCAGAAGTCTGTAACTCAAGCTCCAGGTCAGCTGCAGTGACCGCCAAAGCCGCTGCGCTCAGGTGGGCTGCGCTCAGGTGGGCAATACCCATACTTACACACCTCTATGCATAATTAAAAACAATAAAAAACAAAGCTTTAAAAATATCAACCTCTGGCCTCCAGATGTATGTATTTGGGCAAGCAGGAGTCCGTCCAAGTGTGCATATATACATGTGCGCACACACACACACACACACACACACACACACACACACACACACACACACAAATTACTGTAGCTATCTATAACAAGTAGTTTATACAACTTTCATAAGACGGCTCACAAATGAAATTTTAAATGCTAGGTCATTGAGCTATATGTTACTGAAAAGGTGGCAAAATTTTATTAAAAATACACAAAAATATTAAAAATATATTTTTATAGTGGAAAAAAATCAGAAAACCTCTAAGTACCAGGAAACTATAAAGTAAGTCATAGCACTAAAGAACAGGACAAAAAGAAATTACCAAAAATTGTACAACAAAAAAATGTCAGAAAGGACATTTTAAGCCTGTCAAAATGGCCCATTATATGCTCAGCACAATGAAAAGAAATTTGTGGTGGGATAAAAAAAAAAAAAAAATCACATCAAGAAATACAGAATGCCTTAGGCTGGAGAGATGACCCAGAGGTTACAACACTGGCTACTCTTCCAGAGGACCCAGGTTTGTCTCCCAGCACCCAGGTGGCACCTCAGAACAATCCTTAACTCCGGTTCCACGAGATGAGACTCACTAGGCATGCATGTGGTAACACAGACATACATGGAGGAAAATATTCAGACATATAAACTAAAATTTAATTTAAAATAAATTATAGAATAGAGGGCAGAAAGAGAAGATTTTAAGAGTTCAAAAAAAGTAATTCTCAACAAAAGAATAGAAATCATTACGTCATCCCATTTCTCACAAGAAGCACTGGTTGCCTTCAGATTTCTAAGAAAACTACATCCTCAAATTACATACCCGAATGAAATACTAAGCCACTGTGAATGCAATATAAAGTCTTTTGCAGGGAGAAAGGCTCAAACAGGATCTTGTGTAGCCCAGGCTAGCTTTGACAGCAGTAGTTAGCCAAAGGTGACACTGAATTCTAGATCCTTCCACCTCTACCTTTTATGTCAATATTAACTAAAAAGTATTAATAAATAAGAAAAATAAGCAAATTATTACAAAAGCAGAACAAAAAGGAGTTTTAAAATCAGCTATAAACAAATGAAGTTTGGTTAAAGCAGAAAAAAGAGAGATGTATGGAAGAAAAATCACTACTAAGGTCTGGACTTCAGGATAGCTGAAAACGCACTGTAAACCTTTTGTGCGATGAAGTAACTTTTATTCAGTTATAAAAGTGCTTCATATAAAAGGAGCTCTCAGAGTTACAGAGCTCGATGATACTGAAATTAACAGAAAATGAGAAACATGAGGCAAGGAACGCAACTAATAAACCATGAAATACGTTTCTTTGTACGACTTAAAATCAAACAGTAATGAATTTAGGGACAAAAATAGTGCTGAAAGCCAGGGAAAGTATAGGGGAAGGGGAGATAAGAGAGCCGAGTGAGTCAGACTGAGCCAACCACAGACCAGGGCAAGGCAGGAGTAACACATAATTTCCTAGATCAGACAGCCGTAAGTACTCGGAATAGACTCGCTTGACTGGCTGGAGCGGTAGGTGTGGACAGGACTGCTCTTGGTTTTCAGGGGAAAGCCCTCGCTGGTCCTTAGGTTTCCACCTGTGAGCACACATTCCCTTCACACATTGGAGGGTTGCCCTGAGGTATAACGGATCAAGCATTTACGGGTTTCCCAGGAACCTGTTACAAAACTGATTTCCTCAAAAAAGTATAATAAACCTAAGTCTGCAAAACCAAAACCTTCCCCCTCAGAACATTCTTGCAAAAACATGCGAAGGAGGTGAAGTGAGAAACACTAATGCATTCGGAACAAGCCTAGGTAAGAGAATTACTAACAGTAGGAGTGTATAGAAAGAATGAGTAATGAAGCTTAAGTCAAAGAAATGAGTTCAACAGCAGAGGAATAATAAAAATACTGTACCAAGTTTGTAATGTCCCAGCATACAAAGGAAGGAGAAAGGAGGAAAAGAACTAAGATCAGTAAACTAACAGCCAAATTAATTATATCTGAATACTTCTTCAGCCCAAGTCTTAATTAAAATATATCTGTACAGATGTTAAAATGTGTAATATTCAAATTCAAACTAGATTTTGAATTCAGTTCCAAACTACAAATGTTCCATGCATGCTATGATAAGAGTAGTGTTTTGAAAACAATGAATTATGTATTGAAACCCTTCATACCTTCCATGAAAATGTTCTCAGATACACCCATGTGATAATATGCATGATGAACGACCACATAAGAAAATCATTCAGTAAAGGAGGTCTTAATGATGAGGCCGGGTGTGGTGCTGCAGCCCTTTTAGTCCCAGCATGTGGCAGGCAGAGGCGAGTGGGTCTCTGTGAGTTCGAGGTTAGTGTGGTCTACAAAGCCATCCCAGGATAGCCATGGCCACTACATAGGAAACCCCTGGAAAAAATCGGAAAAAAAGAGAGAGAAAGAAGGAAAGGAAAGGAAAAGAAAAGAAAGGAAAATTAAACAAATTAATGATGAAAATTTAAGGGAATGGATGAGTTAGACATGTAGCTCAGTTAGTAGAGTGCATATTTAGGCTGAACTGGAAATGGTGGTACCGGAAGAAAGATCAAGTTCAAGCCCATGACGTATATAGTGAATTTGAGGCCAACAGTTCCTGTGTGAAACATTGTGTCAAACTTTTATTTACTCATGTAAAAGACAGGGTCTCAAAAATGAGAGAGAGAGAGAGAGAGAGAGAGAGAGAGAGAGAGAGAGAGAAGAAGAAGAAGAAGAGAGGAGGAGGGAGGAGGAGGAGGAGGAGGAGGAGGAGGAGGAGGAGGAGGAGGAGGAGGAGGGAGGAGGAGGAGGAGGGTAGAGAAGAGAGAATGGAGTCTCACTACAACCACTAACTGGTGTACAACTCAGCCTCATGTGAGCTTCTCCATGTGAGCCCCTGCATGTGAGGAGTAACAGTGTGCATCCCTGCAACAGCCGAGACTGTGTGTTTATTTATGTGAATGTGTGCCTGCATGAGCTTACGAGTACCACCTGAGTACCACAGCCACAGGAGACCAGAGGGCACCGTCTAGAACTAGAGATACCGGTGGTTGTGAGCCTTGTAATGTAGTTCCTGGGAACCAAGCCGGGTCCTCTGTGAGAGCAGTAAATACTCTTTAACCGTGGGCCATCTCTCCAGCCACTCGGACTTTTTTTTATTTTTTAAAAGATTTAACTAAAGAAGAGGAAAAGGAGCAGAGGAGAAAGAAGAAGAGGAAAAAGGGGGAAGAAGAAAGACAAGAAGAAGAAAATCAAGACGAAGAGGAAGAAGAGAGAACAAGAGGAGGAGGAGGAAGAGGAAAAGGAGGAAGAGGAAGAGGAAGAAACAACAACACACTCTACTCCTGTCGTGTTTGGGAAACGTGGCACAGGCCTGGATCCTGGATTCTGAAGGTGATGAATTTGAGGCCAACCTGAGCTACATAGTGAGCTGAATGAAGTCCAGCCTGGACTACGCACAAAGACTCACTCTTTAAAATGTCCAGAGGGCTGCATCTACACCATGCCGCTCACACCTCCCTGTCGCTCCAGTGTCAGGAGAAGCTGATGTTCTTAGGAGGTCACCTTCGCCCATGTGCACATACAGACACACATGCACCACACTAAGAATAGATCCAAACACTGGGGCCTGAGAGCCAGCGGTGGTCAAGTCGCTTGATGCTTCTTACAGAAGACCCTGGTTCAATTCCCAGCACCCCCATGGTGGCTCACGCCATCCATAACTCTAGTGCCAGGTGATGTAACTGACACCCTCTTCAGACCTCAGTATGAAGAGGCACACGTATGGTACGTATACATGTATGCAGGCAAAATAATCATATTGATAAAATAATGAAGTAAATCTTGTTTTAAAGACAAAAGCTTTAAAAAGGAAATAAAAGCCAAACAAACTCTTTTACTCAAAAATCTTGTAATATGTTATTAGTGCTAATAATGAATGATCACCATTTTACCCTCGGCACCGAACAGGAAGATATAAACAGCAGCAAGATACTTTCACCTTTTAAATAAGTAATCTTAGTTTATGAGGACCAACGTGTGAATTACTGGATATTACAACTCTTCACTCTCCCCGCTAATAGCCTGCTTCAAATTTTGATTACTTCTAAATCTGTTGTATTAAGTCTGAAACCGATTAATGACGTACTGTATCCTGCTAAGTAGAATTAAATTAGTGTATAATTGATTAGTGTCTAATTGAGGCAGCTGTAGATTTATCAACTTTAATTAGGAGAGCTTATTACAGATAATTTATACTATAATATAAGAGAAAATAGACACAAGGAGTTCATCAAAACCTCGAATTAAGATCAGAAACATAAAATTAAAGCTTAGAAAGGACTATATGCTAATACCAAGTTCCATGAAAGTAAATCATTTCAGTCTAAAGCCTTTTAGGGGAGAAAATTGATTATTAACCTTTTAGCCTAGAGGTTTCAAGTAATTATACTATTTATGGAAATATAGGTAATGCTAACTTGTGTGAAAGAAGGTATGTATACCGTAATACCTTGCTTACCTACAACACTAAATGAGCCCAAAAGGTATGAACAATTTATCTTTAATATTTCTCATAACACCTTTAAGAAGTTATTCACCAGTGGGAGAGATGGCTTAGGTAAAGGCACTTAAAATAGAAGATTCTCAACTTGAGTTCAATCCCCGGAACTATTAAATTCAGTGCAACTTGTGTTGCAAATAATTATTAAATAAAGGAAGAAGAGAGAACGATCTCACCAAAGTCATCTTCTGATCTGCACACACATGCTCCTAACGAGTGTGTGTGTGTGTGTGTGTGTGTGTGACTCACACAAAGTAACAATTATTATTATTTAAAAGGCCAGAGAAAACTGCTCTAACTCCAATCCTAAGAAAACTCAACGAGTAAGCAAGTGAGAGACAGCATGTGAGAAGCACAACATTTGTCTGCGGTTCTCTGACTATTGCTTGGGTGTAACCACAGCCCCGAAAGTTCTACACGTAAATTGCTTACTCCCCTGCGTTTAAAGCCATGGTAATTAGGTTCATTATCTTACATGCTAATGACACAGAGATAATAAGTTTGCAGTGAATAATTCATATAACCAGCTCTCACAGTTATGCTCGTTGCTAATAGTTTATTTACCGTACAAGTTGCACTGAATTTAATAGTTTAATTTTATTGCCTAGATAAACAGGAATCACTTAGTGTGGAAGTCTAATTTACTATCAGCAAGCGATAATGTTAATAATATACTGATCTATATAGTTATGTAATAAATTCTGTTCATTCAGTATCAGTTATAATGGCAAACTATCATACAGAAGTGTAGAAAAATAAAGGTTTCTGAATTAAATTAAAAAATACACTGGATTAATGTCAAATTAAAAGGTGCTTTAGTGGCTGATTTTTTTTTTTAAGTAATAGCGTTCTCCTAGTCTTGAAGTGTACACAAGGACAACTTTAGAATTTGGATATTAAAATACAAAGGAATCACTAAGATTCCTCGTATGAATACTAAGTGGAGATTTTTACCCAGTTTTGTAATGGATTTTAATGTCAGAATTGCTGCAATTACATTAACAAACAAAAGACGTGGTTGTTTTAATGTCTTTGAAAATGAGTTTAAGGGTTGCAATAACACATTTCAGAGTTTACATAAATTATAAAAATTCTTAGGTTAACGTTTTCCTGAATTGGGCTGACTTTAATTTCTCTAAATCAAATAGCAAAAAAAAAAAAAAAAAAGGTTGTAAAATCTTTGGTACTCTCACAGAGATCTCTGCCGAATTAATTCTGTTTACAAATTAAAACTGTTCTGACAGAAAGGTTGTGTCAACAGAGAGGGGTCGCACAGGCTTCGAGTAACATTTGTCCAGTCAGACCCTCAAGCTCTCGGCAGCTTCCAAAACCTCGGGAGATGAGGATCCGAGCTGATGGAGCAGCCACCGTCCTCTCAGCAGGTGAGAAGGCCCCGGGTGATCCTGGACGAGTAATGAAACTCGATGGCATACAGTGGATGAGGGATTGATCTTTGAAATAGTTAAGAACATATACACCTGAAGCCCCATGTCACAAAGGCAGTAACTGGTCCAACGAACTGGAAAGAGTTCTCAAAAGAAGTGAGAATAGCCAAGGAATGTATATAAAAAAAAAAAAATGTCCACCATCCTTGGGCACCAGGGAAAGACAAATCCAAACTAAATCAAGATTCCAGCCCGGTTCGGAATGTCTATCATCAACAAAGTAAAGAAGGGGTGAGGCTTATGCACTGTTGGTAAGCACAATGATATAATGGCGTAGTCATTGATAAAATCAATATGGAGTTTCCTCAAAAACCTTCATAGGACCTGGCTGTTCCTCCAATCTCCGGTACGTGGCAGGAAGACTCCAAGTCAGCATGTCACACAGATATCTGTGCGCCGCTGTTTATCGCAACACTCTTCACGATAAGACAACGCAGGGAATCGGCCTAGACGGTTATCAGCAGATGAGTGTCACTCAAGCAGGAAGAAGAAAAGTCTTATCAGCCACAGGAAAATGGATGGAGCTGGAGATGATCAGTCTGCGTGGAGTAAGCCAGCTTTAGAAAGACAAGCACTACATTCTCTCTTCTACATAGAATTTAGATTTTTTTTTAAAGTAAGTATGTATGTTGTGTAATATGTAAGTAAAAAAAAAGGAAACTACTAATGCTGGGCCTATGGCACAAGCCTGTCATCATCATCAAAAGAAACTGAGGCAGGCCACCTGCCTAAGCTACAGAGAGTGTAAGGTTAGTCTTGGTAGCTTAGTGAGACACTGTCTTGGACAAGGAGCAAAAAGAGGGGTGGGGATAAGGATCAGTATTTAAGTCCCAGTACTGCTAAGTAAACAAATATATAAATGTGTTTATAAATTACTAGGACTATAAGGAGAAGAGGAAGGGAACTCATGGAAAGGAGAGAAAATGAAAGAAAATGCATGTATGAAAACATCACGGTGAAACCTGGTATTCTGAAAAGCCAGGAAACATTTAAAGATTAACATTTCAAAATTAGGATGTTACCCAAACAAAGAACAGCTTAGAATCACTGCTTCTTACAATAAAGTGTAATGGCCAATTCTACAAAACCTCACAGATAAAATGTAATAAAGTCTGTGATTAAAGTGAAAGGAGATTCAATAGTAACTTTAAAAATATTATGATCAGGGATTGTAACCACATCGATTCTTTTGTTCAAACCTGTCTTTTTATGCCTGTTTTTATGGGGGTTTTCTTCTATTAGCTTTTAAACAGTCACTGATTACATTAAGTACTTTATCTTCTCCTTCTCACTTTGTAAATATGGTTTCCGAGCAGTCAAATACACGAATGCTTACATCGTGCACGCATTTTTGCTGGATCCTTATGTTACTAGTAGTTTTGATGCTGTCAAGTTTTCAAATACATGATTGTGCCATCTGCAGTTTCGTTTCTATTTATTTCACCAATCCTCCGTGCATGTAACCTCTAGCAACGTTAAGTATTGTACACTATACAACTACTTTATGACTGACCTCAGTGGTTCCTCATGGCGAGGAGCTGGCTTTAGGGCTGAGGCAGGTAAACTAATGAACAAATAAACCCCATGCGGTGTCCGGTGCATGCACCTGGATGGAACATGTGGCGACCAGAGCCAGGTGTGTGGGAGGGCTTTTCCTTTTTCATTCTGTTCTACTGCCTTAAGACAGTCTTTCACTGAACAGGAAGCTTGCAGTTCTGGCCAGCTGAGTTAGCCGGTGACAGCCCATCGCCCGGTGAGTGCTGGGGTTACAGCCACATGGGAGTGCAGATACATGTTTGGCTTATGTGGGTGCTGGGAATTCTACTTCAGATCCTCAGGCTAGCAGAGCAAGTGCTCCCCCACTGAGTAATCTCCTCAGCACACGTTAAATGTATTTTGTCACATTAAGAAGTATCCTGTGGTTTCTAAAGTTCCTTCAGAGTCAGAATAGGTTTGTCAGAACCACCATCATCAGCTATGAAGATGACCATTTGATCTCCCACCTTGGATCTATTAAAGTAAATTGGGTTAAAATAATTTTATAACTAAGCCATTTTTAAACCTCTTGTTATTATATCTACAGGATCACAGAGTATTATTTTCTTAATGTGACCTCAGTCTTCTGCTAACATCTGATCAGAGGTTTAATTTAGTACACACAAACTATATCAATCTGGAATTAGGTTAGCGTTATGACTATCAGAAGTAGGGTATAAATGATACGTGTAATCCACAAAACAATGATGAAAGGGACCTGTCTGAGGACCATGTAGATGCTAGGCAAGTCCTATTCCACTGACCTAAACCCTTTAACATCGTGTAAGTAAGACCCAGGCGGTCCTGAGGCAGAAGAGCTTTAAGATATGGTAACTAGGCAGCACAGCAGATCACTAAGGATGTGAGACCTCACCATCCTCTCATGTTCACTGCCATCAACGTCTCCTTTTATCTAGAACACTTATCAAAAATGCTAACAAACTGGGTGTACCTAGAATGGGAGTGGAAAGTTCCCAGGACAAACTGGGTGTACATAGAATGGGAGTGGAAAGTTCCCAGGACCGTTCGTCTAAGTTCATCCTCTACCTAACCATTCATATATCAATTACTGATCAGATATGAGTCCATGTCTAACATGACTAGACAGGAAAATGGGTAATTATGATTGGTCTAAACTAGTGAGAATTTACTCAAGTCATGTGATAGATAAGTACGTACACACACACACACACACACACACACACACACACACACACACACACACACACACACTTTAAAAAAGACTCTACCAACCACAAGGATACAGTAATGAATGGTTCTTTCGGTTAAGCTTTTTATTAAGGAAATTAGATAGATAATCTTGACATTAATTATAGATTTTTAGCTATGGCATATATTTTACTATACAGCAAGGCTAGACGTGGTATTTAGATCCATTACAGCTCTTTCATTTCACAAGACAGGCAAACAGCACGACAGCTAAAAGCCTAGGTTTTTAAAGTTAGATTGAAGGAGGTTTCATCATCCGTCACTTACTTGTATGGTGTTGGTCAATATATCTCTCCTGAAACTCTAGATAGTGGTATTTTTTTTCAACTCATGCTACTATGAGAAGTAAGTGAGATAATGAAAGTAAACATTTGGCATTTAATCTAACATTTTTAGGAAGTTGTAAATAAATATTAGTACTATTAGCCTCTAACATACTAAAATTCTAAGGATTGAAACTTTGTGATAACTATAACATTTAGGTTTTCAAAGAAAAAAAAAAGGATTAACTCTACCCTCCCAGCTTTTCTTTTCTTTCACAGGTAATTTTCTTGATGTACAACTTAATGTATCCAATACTCCATCAGCTCTGTAACCACAAACCAAACACTGCACGCCCAAACGCTTTCCCTCAAATCTGGTGGCTTTTCCTCCTGAAGCTTCAGTTTCTCTCCACAGCAATGTCAACATCTCCCTTCATGTGCTCTCCTCATTGCTAACTCTATCCTGTCAATTCTGCTGCCAAACCTAGTGTTGTTGTTTCCAGTTGGTTTTGCTGGGTTTGTTTGAAGGGTTAGCTCGCTTTTGGGTTTTGTTTTTGTTGTTCCTTTTCCTTTTTGGGAACAACTTCCACTTTGTATCCTAAAATGACCTAGAGCTATCCTTAGCCCGCATTAGCCTCAAACTTCTGACAAACCTCCTGCCTCACTCGGATTACGCATGTACACTAACTACCCCACTAAACTGGATGTATTTTCAATCCTGGTCTGGAGTTCCTACCTCTACTACCTTATGATGCGCCCTACGGTAGTACAGTTACGTGTCTTACGAAAATCTGTCGAAACTAGTTCATTTGCTACTCCCCAATTCTGCCTCACTGTTTCCTACTGACTATCAGCGCATAAGATACAGACTGTGGTGTTTGCAGCTTAAAAATGCTTGGCAGATCCCAGCTACTTGTTGTAAAACCTTTAGCTTCTGTGTAAAACTGCCACGCTAAGACCCCAGACTACTTGTTTAGCTTCTCATTCCTCACACCACATCATACAGTATATTTTATCTAACTATACATAGCTCAGTCTTCTCCAAGCCCTTGACATACAGGAGCCTCTGTATTGACAAATACCCCTCTATTTGGCTACCAGAATAATTCCTCTATGGTTCATATCGGTCCTCTTACAATCAGTAATTATTAATCATCCTCAAAACCCACCTCAATGCATCTCTTTGACATCCTGTATCCTGCACAGATGAGGGAAAATGCTCTTATGGAATATTACACACAATTCTATCACAGGAGTCATGGCATTCAATGACAGCTAATCACTGCTCATCTGCAGTAACAGATAGGCTGAGGATGTCTGGCTATCTTTTTTGCATTTGGGTGTACATTTGCACTTCTGATGTAAGCATTACATGATCAAATAAGATGACAGTGGTACCACAGAATTCAGAGTATGTGATGAAGGCAAGGAATGGGGAAGAGGAAGAGAGAAGAAGATACACGAGGAAACACACTGACACACAAATACTCAGGTGAAATTAAGGCTCATGATGATGCTGTCAGAATCCACGCACGTCTAGAGTTTGGGCATACCCGCTCTACAGTCTTTATTAAAATGAAAAACTAATCGTAAGACCACGCGTTTCTGATAGTATGCTAAAATAAGTTAAAGATTGTAAAAAGAAAAAGCCAAATCATTACCTTGCCCCCACAAATTAAGATGTGAACGTTTTAATGCAATTATCATTTTAGCTAGTATATGGCAGAAGACACCTCTACTGATAAAAGCAACAAAATGAAGGGTTACATGCAAATATTGCCCGTGGCGTAGTTTGCTTTATTGGAAATTGCTTTATTCTACCTACATGGAAAATAAGTAGACAGGAAAAGAGTTGTAGCAAGAAACACTGTAGGGGCTGAAGAAATGGTTCTTATCTAATTGGCTGCTCTCACAGAGGACCTGGGTTCCTTTCCCACCACCATATGGTAGCTCACAACTATCCAGAACTCCAATCCAGGGGCTCCGATGTCCTCTACTAGCACCAGCTACATAAGTGGTACACAGGTATTCATGCAAGCAAAACGCTCATATGTATAACATAAAATCATAAATCTTTAAAAAGCACAAATTATGTGTGACCACGTTTCTCCTTCTCTCCCAATTATCTACCAATCTTTATCTCTTCAAATAGCCAGCAGTAGCAGCCAGGTCGTAGTGGCACACGCCTTTAATCAGCATCTGGAAGGCAGAGAGGGGTGGATCTCTGTGAGTTCGAGGCCAGCCTGCTCTCCAGAGTGAGTTACAGGACAGCCAGGACTATACAGAGAAACCCTGTCTCAAAACAACAACAACAGGGGTTGGGGATTTAGCTCAGCGGTAGAGCACTTGCCTAGCAAGGCCCTGGGTTCAGTCCCCAGCTCCGAAAAAAAGAAAAAAGAAAAAAGAAAAAAAAACAAAAAACACAACAACAACAACAAATCAGAACAAGAACAAAAGGAAGGGGGCTGGAGAGATGGCTCAGTGGTTAAAAGCACCGACTGCTCTTCCAGAGGTCCTGAGTTCAAATCCCAGCAACCACATGGTGGCTCACAACCATCCATGATGAGATCTGATGCCCTCTTCTGTTGTGTCTGAAGACGGCTGCAGTATACTTATATATAATAAATGAATAAATCTTTAAAAAAGAACAAAAGGAAGATAGCAATAGCAGGATAATGAAAATGACAATTAAAACAAGAAAACAGAAAGATTCCCAGCTTTACTAACCAGCAAATAATAATAATGATAATAATAATAACAGCAACAATAACAATAATAATAATAATAAAATAAAGGCAATGATCCAAACCAGATTACCTTTTAAAATCATAGTAAAAGTTTATTTTCAGCCAAACACACACAAAGAGAGTTTTGAAGGGCACACATCCAACTAGTCATGAGTTCTTGATCCATCCGTTTACTGACATTTTAACACGAATCAATAGCCCAGTTGATACGTAAAACCTGAGAGAGTGAGTTCATTAGCAATACTTTGGTTCCAAACACTCTGGTGACTAATCCTTCCAAGGCATCTATAAGAAGCAATTTCAGAGGCAGGGAATGCAGCTCCGTAGTAGAGTGCTTGGTTGGCACACATAAGGCCCCAGCTTCTACCCCAAGCACTACACATAATAATATAATAGATTTCAAAAAAGCAGAAGGTTTAAAAGTACAGGCTACATGTCATTATATAAATCTCAACTGTCTGAGTTAGGGTTTTACTGTTGTGAACAGACACCATGACTAAGGCAAGTCGTATAAGGACAGCATTTAATTGGGGCCGGTGTACAGGTTCAGAGGTTCAGTCCATTATCATCATGGTGGGAGCATGGCAGCCTCCAGGCAAGTGCAGGAGGAGCTGAGAGTTCTGCATCTTCATCTGAAGGACACTAGAAGATTGGCTCTCACATGGTTAGGAGGAGGGCCTCGAAGGCCACCGCCACAGGGATGCACTTCCTCCAACAAGGCCACACCTCCTAATAGTACCACTGCCCAGACCAACCGTATTCAGACCACATCAACCATAATATGTAACAAGACTATTCAGCTATTAGAATGAGAAATCCATGCAAGTCTTCTACTGACTGTGCAGCGTGGTGTTAATGAGGAGAAGAAAGCATGAAGTTTGTATTCTTCAGGAGAGACCTATGAGGACTCCAAGACTAAGACAAAGGCTTTAAGAAAAAGGTGGTATAGTAAAACGAGTCCAAACCAAGCAGTACAGTATTACCTCACCTCACTGGCAGAGATAAAGATTCTGTCATTTCATTGCTATTCAAAGACAAGGAATACAAGAAAATTTACCGACTTCAACTGGATTATAAGGAAGGTTGATTTCACACATTTGGACAGTGATCATGGTAAGTGCTTCCAATGGCACCCGCCTTTATGTCTCACTCTCACGGCCAGACACAAACAGAGACTGATGGGGGCGTGACAAGGTTTAAATTGGGACTGGGAAGACGACGGTTCAGTGAGGAAGCGTGCTCACTGCACGGGTGGGAGAACCTGAGTTTGAATCCGCAGCACCCACGTGAACAGTCAGGGGTGCCCGTGCCGGGACCTGTAATCCTAGAGCTTGAGGGAAGGGAAGACAGAAACAGAAGGGTCACTGAGGCTTTCTGGCTGCCAGCTTAGCTCCAGGTTCAATGAGAAGCAATGCACTGTGGGAACAGGATGAAGAATGCAGAAAACATTAGTTGTTCTCCTTGGTTCCCTACACACGTGGGCAAACACTCTGGGTGCATGCGCTCACACAATGGTTATGAAATGTTAAAGGCACATTTTCATTCTCCCCTTCCTTCCCTTCCTCACCTATCCACTGGGAACAATCCACTTGCTTTACCCTCCTAAGCACAATGCTTACAGACATGTACCACCATACTTAGTTTATATCCTAAAACCATCTCTTAGAGCCGGGCTCTCTGAGTTCAAGGAGAAGTGTATTTCACCAGTTAGCCATTGTGACGCCGCTGGTCATACAACTGCTACATCTCCATAGTTACTGTACCACGTCGTTATTGTGTTCCCAACACATAAAAACATTTACAAAAGCTGTCTTCCGACTTTATAAAACTAAAGAACTCACTGGCGACCAAGTGCAGTTTTCTAATCAGACAGAATGGCGCGCACTTGGAATAAAGAAAGGAGGGTTGTTTTCCTAGTCTCCAAAGACACCAGACTCATATGTGGTGCAGACATACATGCAGGCAAAACACCCATCCACATTTACAAAAATCGAAATTTCTTTCAGAAAAAGAGAAAAGGGGGAGTTGTCTCTCAGGGGGGTAGAGCTCAGAGTCTGGCAACCTAAGGTATAACCTCCACCTCCTCAAAACAAAAGTGTCTCTGGGTAGCACACGTACATGAGGTAAGTGCTGGAGAGCATGAGGCTCTAAGGCCAACCTGGGCTACACACTGAGACCTTGTATGTTTCTACTCATGCACGAGGGCGCGTACACATATACACAAACACACACACAAACACACACACACACACACACACACACACACACAGCTTAAACTTTATTTGAACATTCAAAACAAAGTATGAGAAACATGTTTTAAACAGGGAGATTCTCTAACAGGCTAACTGCAGCACTACTGTTTACCTGAGGAATGAACTCAAGTTTATGATATTTGAATACTTCCTTCTACGCAACTCATCTGTGCCCCCAAAGTAGTCTGTCCAAACGATTGCAGATCTTCTACACTTTAAAATTAAATGTTTATTAATCATGTCTAGAGAAAAGAGGTGAAACAGCACCACCTGGTGGCTGTCACCTTTGTTTTAATAAAATTTTCCACATTGACCTTATTATAAGTTATTTCTTAACACTGTGCAACAGGAGGAAATAATAGAATATTACTACAAAGGAATAATGAGATGTAATCAAGTTAGCAAGCAAAACTACACTTGAGGATTGAATCACGATTGTGGCATTGTTCTAACTGCTGAGAAGTTAAATGGCACCATTATGACGCCATTAGGACTAAAAAATCACCTCAGAACTTAGCCTGTGGTCTTCAATATTTTTCAAGTACCAACTTTAATATAAAAATTAAACATACAATTTAATAAAGAGAATAAAATATGAGCAATCCTTCTCACAAAAGACAGCAGCGCTGATTACCTCTTTAAGTTTCACATGTATATTTATATATTATATAAAAATTATATTTATAAATATATATTATTATATATATTATGACTAAATCAGTCACTGAATGTTTTAAGGCTCATCTAAAGCTTCACTAGCAGGAAAAGCTTTCTGAATACTCAGTGTGCTGGGTAATGGCCATAACACAAAATCAGGAACTAAAAGAGACGTGTACTGCCTACACAAAGGAATACGAGGGAAGCGGAAACAAAAGAAAAACCAGTTACTTAATTGGTAGGTTTAATACCTGCCTTTGAAAGCAGGACCAAAGTCCAAAACCAAGCATAGCAAACTCCTTAGGTTACTCTATGTTCTTGTATAAATGTGTGAATTGAGTGCTCTATGTGGGTGTGCCCAAGTATCCTCTTATCCCCACTGGACCAGTGCTGGGGCCGGCCTCGCATGCTGCCTATGCTCTCATGGAAGACTACGGGAAGGAGTGCTGGCCCTGAGGGGATAGGAACTCCTCAGGAAGACCAACCGCATCAACTAACCAGGACCCGTGACAGCTGGGGGCACAGTACTCTCTAGTAGGGTGATACATCTTTCTGGGGTCTCTTGACCCCAAACTTGCAGCCAAGTTAACTAAATGCCTTGAGATTACTGAAGGCCTGAGACTACTTAACCTGCTGTCCTGCTGTTTAGCCTGCTTTTAAGAAGGGTTACCAACCTTGCAATGCCTTCGATTTCCCATTCAAACAACATCTACAACCTATCCTTTAATCTTGAGTTACATACTTGTCCACACTCCCAGAATAATGTATGTATGTATGTATGTATGTATGTATGTATGTATGTACGCATGCATGCATGCATGTCATGGTGATCAGCTACGGAAAGCAGCCGCCTTTAAGGTTGAGACCATTATGGTTGAAAACAACCGTAAATGACAAATGACCCGTAACTGTTTGTGGCAGCATGCAGATAGAGGCTGGTAACGTGTGTGTGGTTCTCAGTGCTGTTCTGGGTCTACTGGGGTCAGTGAAGCCTTCCCTGGTGAAACTCCCTTAAAGTTTCTGTGAAAAATCAATCCCCCTCCCCCAATTTCCTACCCATTTCATGTTTTCTGTGCTGTTCCATAAACACAGAACAAACTCCTTCTTCAGGTCACACGGGAGACACCAGCAGAAAATACAGAGCAAAGTCCTTCATATGGAAGATACCAGAAGAAAATACAAATCTGAGCTTGCTCTTTGTCAAACTGGCTAAACAGAAAGTTTCTTTATTCTCCTTTCTTAATCAATATTCCCCAGAGCTACAAATAAATACATGCACACACATGTGTACATATGTGTGTATATGATTATGCAAAGAATAAAATTATGCGCTAAAGATGTTGTACAGTTTACTCTTTTCCTCAGCCTCACTACCAAACTCAGGACCATGCACATGCTAAGCAAGTGTCACACTACTGAGCAACGCCCCAGCTCTTAATTACTCTAGTTTTAAAGGACTAAATTATGCAAAGAAATCAATATTTTATACAATCTTTAAAACATCAGAATTATATTAAACGTCTGAACAAATCTACCTATAAATGAACAGATAAATCTATACATATCTATGTAGAGAGATTATATAGATCTGTTTAACTACATAGTACCCTTTAAGATGATACATTAAGCTTTAGGAAACAAGTTTCTAAAATTCCCATAACTGATAGAACATAATTTTCTAAAATTTAACTTTCAATTCAAGTAACACTTATTCCATAACCCATGGGCATTGAAGAATGTAAGCAACGAAATGCAATGCACGGAACTATGCAGGGTAACCAGCATAACAACGAGAGGCAATTAGTCACAAGTCATTGAGAAACTCAGTCTGACATGAGAGGCTCCCAGGAAAATTACACTACAGCAGAAGCAAACTGATTAGGGCTGAATTGGGGAGCTTTCAGATAGAAGGGATAAACTTTTCAGTTAAAAGGAGGGGTGTGGAAAGACTGAAGAAAGCTGACTACAGAGGCTGTTACTAAACGAGAAGGCAGGTCTCAATGAGCAACAACTTATAAACCACACTTGACATCAGACAGTACAGAACCACTAAAGGCCTCACAAGTAAGCTAGGCACGATGAGCCACGCCCATCTCTTCGAGTATCTTATAATACAGTCAACGTGGGACAAATTCATGTTTTATAGAGGTGCACAATTAGGAGGGGAGAAGGACACGGTGCACACAAGGTTACATAGTAGCAGAATGAGAGGACGCGGAACGGGAGGCAGGCAATCCTAGGTCCTACTGTAACACCTCACGAGAGAATCATCAAAGAATGAAGAGCGTCGGGCACATTCTGGCAAGATATTTATTTACCAAGAACATACTGAGCCAGGCATGCTAGTGAATATCTTTAACCTCAGCTCGGGGAAGGTGGCTGACAATTTTGCCTATTTACCCAGGCCTGCCAGGGACATACTCTGAGAGCCAATCACCAATACGTAAGTAAGAAAGCATAAAAATAAAAGTGTACTGGGTGCCTAAAATGCATCTGGCAAGTTGCCAAGCCCTAAAGTTACAAAGAAAGGAGTAACTTTACCTTCAGCTGGGTTTTGAACTTAGAGAGAGAAGAAAACAGAATTACAGGACAACCTAGTTCTTCTGGTGTAAAATCTGGTCAGAAACCAGATTAAGGAGGTCGAGAAACCTTAAGGGACGGGTGTGGCGCAGCGTGCCTTCCCCTTGCTGTCCAGACTGGGGAGGCGGGGATGGGCATACGTTTGTGGGTTCCAGGTTAACCAGGGATGCATAGTGAGACCCCATCTCAAAGCACAGAAGCTTGAGGAACATATCTGAGCCCTTCTGTCTGTTGTGTCTTGAAGACAGGATCCTACGGTGCAGCTCCAGCCACCCTGGAACTCGTGTGTAGACCAAGATGGCCTTGAACTCAGAGATCCACCAACCCAGAAGGGCTCCTCCTCAGTGCTGGGATCAGTGGGGTGCACCACTACCACCCAGCTTAAGGATCTTAAAGCAAAGAACTCAAGAAGTTAGACTCCAGAGAACTAAATAACGCTATTAAAAAATGGGGTTCAGAGCTAAACAAAGAATTCTCAACTGAGGATTATCGAATGGCTGGGAAGCACCTAAAGAAATGTTCAGCATCCTTAGTCAAAAGAGAAATGCAAATCAAAACAACCCTGAGATTCCACCTCACACCAGTCAGAATGACTAAGATCAAAAACTCAGGTGACAGCAGATGCTGTCGAGGATGTGGAGAAAGAGGAACACTCCTCCATTGCTGGTGGGATTGCAGACTGGTACAACCACTCTGGAAATCAGTCTGGAGGTTCCTCAGAAAATTGGACATAGTATATACCACTCCACAGTATACACCCAAAAGATGTTCCAACCTATAACAAGGACACATGCTCCACTATGTTCATAGCAGCCTTATTTAATAATAGCCAGAAGCTGGAAAGAACCCAGATGTCCCTCAACAGAGGAATGGATACAGAAAATGTGGTACATCTACACAAAAGAGTACTGCTCAGCTATTAAAAAAAGTGGCTTCATGAAATTCTTAGGCAAATGGATGGAACTAGAAAATATTATCCTGAGTGAGGTAACCCAGTCACAAAAGAACACACATGCACTCACTGATAAGTGGATATTATTAGCCCAAAGGCTCAGAATACCCAAGATAAAAATTTACAGACCACGTGAAGCTCAAGAAGAAGAAAGATCAAAATGTGGATGCTTCAGTCCTTCTTAGAAGGGTGAACAAAATACTCAAGGAAGGAAATATGGAGACAAAGTGCAGAGCAGAGACTGAAGGAAAGGCCATCCAGAGACTGCCCCACTTTGGGATCCATCCCATATACAGACATCAAACCCATACAGTATTGCAGATGCCAAAAAAGTGCATGCTGGGAGGAGCCTGATATAGTTGTCTCCTGAGAAGCTCTGCCAGAGCTTGACAAATACACAGGTGGATGCTCGCAGCAAACCATTGAACTGAGAATGGAGTCCCCAATAGAGAAGTTAGAGAAGGGACTGAGGTAGCTAAAGGGGTTTGCAACCCATAGAAAGAACAACAATATCAACCAACTAGATCCCCCAGAGCTCCCAGGGACTAAACTACCAACCAATGAGTACATATGGGAGTGACCCCTGGCTCCAGCGCATACACAGCAGAGGATGATGGCATTGTTGGAGATCAATGAGAGGAGAGGCCTTGGTCCTGGGAAGGCTCCATTCCCCAGAGTAGGGAAATGCCAAGGCAGGGAGGAGGGAGGGTGAGCTCATAGAGGCGGGGGGGGATGGGATACAGGGTTTCCAGAGGGGAAATCAGGAAAGGGAAGTAGAAATGTAAATAAATAAAATATCAAAAAAAAAATCTTAAGATTAAAAAGAGAAACTAGAAACCCTAAAGAAACCACTAAGACACTCTAACAGGCCAGCTGTCAGTAAGGAGTCTGAGACCTTCTCGGACAGCGGACACATTTCCTTAAGAGAAGAAGAGCACAAAGCCGAGATGACGAAAGAGCTGGGCAGGAGAGATCTGCAACTGCTCTCAAGGCGGGGATGACTCACAGTGCCCTTGAGAACCCAGGCCTGGGAGGCCTGCGTGGGAGGAGGGGCACCACCACGGTAGCGCAGTGCTAAACCACCGGGTCCTCCATCTCACAGGCGCCTTTTCAACCTGTGCTCAAACTGAAAGCCGGGGACCAGAATAAAGACCAGCGTTCCTCCACCAGAAGGGCAAACTCAAGCTACGTCTTCATAGTACGCGTCCTGAGCGATGACTGACGTTAGGTAAAACAGCAAAGGCAGTGAGCAGTGAGATGGAGGGGCGGGAAGGTCCCTGGGTGGGAGAGCACCCTCATGGAGGCAGGGAGTCGGGGAATAGGATAGGGGGTTTCCAGAGGGGAAACCAGGAAGGGGGATAAAATTTGAAATGTAGATAAAGAAAATATCCAATAAAAAAATGAAGAAAAAAAAAGTACGGTATTTAACACTGTTTTTACCTGAAAATAGGCAGAAATGTGAGGAATATTTTCATTATGACAATGAAAATGGGAAGGTTTAAATTAGGCATTGGCCGGTACCTGGTGCGTGACTTAATTAAGAGTTTTATCCCGTCACGACCAGGGAGAAGGCTGGGGAAAGCACAAGCTGTTGAAGCATGGGACCTGACTGTGGATGTCCATAACCCGTGTTAAGTGTCAAGTGGTGTGGTGACCCATCTGCCAACATGCACCACGCCCTGGTTCATAAGGTTCTGGGAATCCTGCACGGGGCCTCGAACACGCTACACAAGCGCTCTACCGGCTGAGACAAGCCCCCACCCACTTGTTTTCTCTCTAAGCACCTGACTTAGAAAGAACATGTGAGACAGAGGCCAATGGCATTAGAATGTCTGAGTCATTTTTTAAAGGAAACCCTTTCTCATTGTCAGTTAATTCTCAACTGTAACTTACCTCTAGAATTTCGAGAGCTACCCGGCACCATTAAGGGTTCCCAGCCTGACAGAACACCAGGGATGATAAACTCAGAGACACCCACACCTAAGATTGTGAGTCCCTTGCAAGCAGAAGCTTCATGTGAGTACTGTATAACTCTCGTGACTTTTTAAACTGAAAAATATTTTTTCACACAATATAGTTTCATGATGGTTTCCCCTCCCCCAATTCCTCCTGGATCCTCCCCACCTTGACTTCCCAACACAAAAACAAAAAACAAAAAGCAAAACAAAAAAGCAAAAGAATAAAAGGACCAAAAAAAAAAAAACAAAACAAAAACAAAAAACAAACAAAAAAACAGTATCAAAATGAAACAAGTCTACAAAAACACTAGAGTTCATTTCGTGTTGGCCAAGGCCTACATAGGGCAATAGGGCCTGCCCTGGGGCAATGCAGCTGATATACCCAGTGACCTCCTCTGGAGAATGCTTTCCCCTTTGTATCAAGTGTGAATAGCTCCATGCTTAGGCGTGAGAGCACTGTCCACTCCCTCTCAGTGCCAGGACCCCGACTGGCTTAAACCTGTGTAGGTCCTGTGCATGCTGCCAGGGTCTCTTCAGTCCACATGTGCACCAGTGCTGCTGTGTGTAAAAGACACTGCTTCCTCCCAGCATCCACCACCTCTGATTCTTGCTGCCCTTCTGCCTCCTCTTCAGCAGATTCCTGATACTTGAGTATTGCAAAGTCTCTCCCTCTGTTACTGTCCAGTTGTGGGGCTCCGTGTTAACTCCCATTTAATGCAGGAGGAAGTTCTCTGACAGGGGCTGAGCAAATCTGATGACTTTTAAAAAAATAAGTATCTAAAAGGTTAAAGCTCTCGTCTATTACTTACACACACACAAACACACACACACACACACACACACACACATACTCCAATCAGTGAGCTATCTATATTCAAAGCCCAGAGCAACATACTTCAAAACAAACAAACAAACACCCCCAAAACAAAACCTCATTAGAGAAACCTAAATCTGTTTTTAAAAAGCTAAAACCAAAAGAGCGGCTACAGTAATTGTGTAAACTTGATTACCAACATGAAATACCTGCTAAGATTAGGAGCACTTATAAACAAATTTGATTCAAATGTTGCAGGGAAAAAAAACAAGGTTTTTGCACTCTGCTAAGAAAGTGTAAGGGTATACCCAAGTGCAGCATGCTTTTCATTCACTTAGGCAATAGTTTAACTCTCTTACTAAAAGAATTTCTAACACAAAGCAATTGCAAGAATAATACAAATTAATAAATTATTACATGCTGTATTGGGGGAACTTTGCTGTGAGGAATGGTTTTCACATATGCGAACAGTTTTTGGAAAAACAACATGGCACCTGGAAGTGATTGGAAATAAACCAACCTTCAAAGGAAGGTTCTGGTCTCTTCTACATAAAATCTTGATGGCTTTGTTACATTGTTGAAAAACCATGTTGCAGTCCTAACGGAGTCCCACAGAGGGAGCCAGCCGCAAGGAATAAATCGATGACAAAGCAAACTTCCAGTCAGAGTCTGCTGGAGCATGGGTTCCCAGGCCACGGAATGAGCTCATAGCATCCTCTGATGGTGCTGGAGCATGGGTTCCCAGGCCACGGAATGAGCTCATAGCATCCTCTGATGGTGCTGAGATCTTACTGATCCACTGACCCAAAGTAACACAGACGGTAAGCATGTGGTAACACTCCATTTCCACGAAGACACAAACTATAAAGTCACTAAGTACATTTAAACTAGTAGTGGTTTGTTCAGTTTTGTTTCTCGGTTACTTAAAAAGATGTCCCTTTAGAAAGCGGTCTCTTGATTTTTGGAGAACAAGTCCACATAACCTATCCTGTCTCAAGCCTAAGACAGCCAAGCAGCAGGATGCTCACAGGAGGTGGCGAAGGAGTCCTTCCTGTTCTAACGTGGAGCAAGTGCCCTCTAGATCTCAAGGGGGTGTCGGGGCAGGTTTTCAGCACATAGATATTTTGAGTTTATCAGAAGCTTAGCTTATAAGTTTTTGATTAATGATTTTTGTATAAAGAAAGACTGTATGATCTTCAGTTCGGCGACAATGCTATTGATGACGATTACGATGGCTGCAATATTCCCTGAGGGAAGGAGAGACACTTGGTTTCTTATCCTAGATAGCATGCTACTCGAAGAAAAGTCAGCTACGGTAACTGAAAATTTCTCATACAAAGTTAATTTTATGGGGCATAAAATGGCTCAGGCGTTAAGAGCTCTTCCAAAAGATCTGGGTTCAGTTCCCAGCACCCACATGGTGGCTCACAACCATCTGTAACACCAGTTTCCAGGGGATCTGGTGCCTTCTTCTGGCCTCCACAAGAACCAGGCATATATGTGGTATACAGGCAAACAGCAACACACATAAAATAAATACCTAATCTCTCTAAAAACTAAAGGAATGATTTTATGCTACTGCCACTAACACACGTTCCTTCCACTTGGGATAGAAGACTTTGTATGAATTCATTGCATTCTGCATAGACGGCAGATCAACTCTGCCATAAAAATCTAACTTTGATCTATCAACCACACTATTTAAACCTATTCTATTGTCAGGGAAAACAATTAGGGAGTTAGTTGGCTTCTCGGTGGAAGTTAATTTTTGTTTTCTTTTGGAGGAGGTCATGCTATCAGAATGATCATAAACTAAGAATCCTCCTGCATCGGCTTCTTCAGATTTGGAAGATTAAGGAAGTTAAAGGTCCACGGTAGAGAGAAAAGGACTAGGCAGCTCTGGGTAAGTTAATGAGACACATCTTTGAAAGAAACGGGTAGGCGTGACTAGCTGCTGACCTTAGCGGTAAAGGTGTCCGTGTGTTTTTAGTGATTTGAACCTCCCTCCTCTGAGTTTTCAGTAAGCTACTGAAGACACACACTGGGGTGACAGTTGAGAATTGAGTTAACTGTTTTGCCTTCTGCACTTAGTGTCTTCTTTATAAAATGATAATAATTATACTTTTATCTGTTAGGGCTGGGGTAGAGAGATGGCTCCACAGTTAAGAGCACTGATTTTGCAAGAAGTTCAGTTCCCAGTATCCCAATGGCTCATAGCCTTCTGTAATTCCAGTTCCAGGGGAAATCTGACACCCTCTACTGGCATCTGCAGGTATTGCATGCATGATACATACATATATATATATATATATATATATATATATATATATATGGAGGAAAATCCATACACATTAAAAAAAAAATCAAGTAGGAGATGGAGAGACGGCTCAACGGTTAAGAGCACTGACTACTCTTCCAGAGGTCCTGAGTTCAAATCCCAGCAACCATATGGTGGCTCACAACCATCTGTAATGTGATCCGATGCCCTCTTCTAGTGTGTCTGAAGACAGCTACAGTGTAAGTTTTTAAAGGATTTTAGCAAAGCTAAGAAGAAACTATGCATGTAAAAATTTCAAATGTACAGAACTGCATAAAAGTATGTCTGCTAGTTTGTGTGCATGGTAATGCTCACTACACCTTTCTTGGTTTAGTATGAAACCTAGGATGACCTGGGACACACAATCCTCCTGCCTCGGATCCCTAAGCTGTCTCTCAAATATCACGTTGGCTTTAACTAATGATTGGCTATCATTACCCCTATCTCCGTGTGTTTAGCAATCCTTTTAGGTATAGCTTCTTAGATTCTACCACTAAACCAATAGGAAAAGGTTGAACATATCATCTGTGGATGTGGTTAAGATGGAAATGACCTCACTGGATGTCAGTCTGGGCTTCTAAAGGAAGGCATCTGATGATATCAGAACGAAAAGACCAAAGGAATCAACCACAGGTTAAATACTTATTCCCAGAGTAGCAGTTACATAAGAACCGACAAGTGGACACCCTAAGGAGCTTTTCAAAGACTAATTCAAAAAGCAATGTAGTAAAGTTACTTTGTAAAGATTGCGACTACATAGAGAAACAGCTTTAAAACAATGGTTCTGGGGCCTGCTGGGATGTAGTCAGTGTTTGAGAGCGCTTGCCTGTATCCCTGAGGCCAGAAGTGGTTCCCACCACTGGAAACAAACATATGAACAAACACAATGTATAGTTAAACGTTCCCTACGTGAGGGAGACTGGTACCGTAGCTCAAATTTCCCAATGGAAGTCCCGGCCATAGAATCAAAAAGCTAAGACAAAAGAAGTTGGGTATGTTCTAGAAAGGAGACCCAAGGCAAACAAGGATACCAGTGACGAGGGCTCCGAGTAAAACGCTCAAGGAAATGAAAACCACAAACTCGGCTCAACATTATATCATGTGATATACAGGTACAACATTCAGAATATAACTCAATCAAGTCATAAGGCTGACCCTGCCTAAGCACGAAAGCTCTCTGTGTTAATCTGACATGAACCTTTGAATTTTTGCCTCACCTTGGGAGAATACTAAATATCTTCAAACTGAAAGTCAGGTGCACACAACACCTGACCAGTTTTCTGCAGCCCATTCAGTTGTACATCTAAGGTGATTTCTAAAATCGCAACTGGTCCTGTGGTATTAATTTAGGCAGCAAGATAGTGTGTTCGTTCTTCTCAGTTACTATACCAGACATTAACCTTCTTTCAAATGACTGTGGTCACAGATGACTCAGAAAGTAAGAAGGCTTGGTGCTCTTGCAGAGGATCGGTTGGGGTTTGGTCCCAGTACCCACATGGCAGTTCACAACCATCTGTAACTGCAGGTCCACCGAGACCATGCACACGTGTGGTACACACTAACAAAACACTTAATAAAGACAAAGTAAAATAACCTTTAAAAATAAGTAAATAAAACAAACTTACTATATTGCTTAAAGAGCTTTTTGGTGGGACCAAAAAATAAAGAAGGTGGGGTGGGGTGGGGTGGGATGGGGGGACAGGGTTTAAGTGGGAACCAGAAGACCGGTCTCTGCTCCAGCACTGTGATGAATGGGTGTTAACCTGTAACAGATCGGTTGATTCCTGGGACTCACCCTATGCACAACAAAACAGGTATTGGGCTTTAGCTTAGATTCTGTCTTTCAAAGTCAAGCAAATAAACCTAAGTCCCTTGAAGAGAGAGTTCCTTTTCTTCCTCTGCTTTGTAGAGTATAGCAAAGTAGGAGGAAAATCACCTTTAGGCTATCTCTATAAAGTAGTACGATACGTATTTGTTAATAACTTTGCAACTAGTAACTTTTCTTACATGAATCTCCTGACCATATCCTAATACACTGTTCATATTCCAAGCAATGAGAAATTTATTTGTTTATAAATGAATGTGAATAAAAATGGTTCTTTTACCATTGCAGGTATGTAGGCATGTTCAAAAACAGAAGACAAGGGGTTGGGGATTTAGCTCAGTGATAGAGCACTTGCCTATGCAAGCACAAGGCCCTGGGTTCGGTCCCCAGCTCCGAAAAAAAAAAAAAAAAAAAAACAGAAGACAAACTATTCCTGAGTCTCTGTTTACAAATGAAGTTGGTATCTTTCACTCTTTTGATAACTTTATAGAGCTATGATAGATATACAGAACTATATGTCTAGTGTGACGGTATATGTGTCTAGTATGATGGTATATGTGCCTAGTGTGATGGTATATGTGCCTAGTGTGATGGTATATATATGCGTAGTGTGACGGTATATATGTCTAGTGTGACAGTATATATGCCTAGTGTGACGGTATATATGTCTAGTGTGATGGTATATATGCCTAGTGTGACGGTATATATGTCTAGTGTGACAGTATATATGCCTAGTGTGACGGTATATATGTCTAGTGTGATGGTATATATGCCTAGTGTGACGGTATATATGCCTAGTGTGACGGTATATATGTCTAGTATGATGATATATATGCCTAGTGGGATGGTCTATATGTCTAGTGTGACGTATACATGTCTAGTGTGACGGTATATATGCCTAGTGTGATGGTATATATGTCTAGTATGACGATAGTATATATGTCTAGTATGACGGTATATATGTCTAGTGTGATGGTATTGCTCAGATATAAAATGCAAGTTCCTGGCGCCTAGCATTTGTTAAAGGCTTCATCCTTAACTCAGTGTTCAAAAGGGAGACTTCTGGAAAATGAAGGAATCACGGGAGCTCTGCCTTAATCTGTAGAGTGCCCTGCTAACGGATTAGGAATTTAACCATGTTATTGAAAAGTGACACAAAGTAGGAAGATCCGAGGCCTCCCTGGAGGGGATATGCTCTTAAAGGGAGTATCTCATGACTGCCTCCTCTCATCTCCCTTGTTCCCTCTCTCTCAGCTCTCGTCCTCTAAATCTCTGTCACTATCTGGGCTTGTTGGTTTCCCAGAACAGCACCCGCCACCCTGTCTTGCCACAGTCCCACAGTGATGAAGTCAGCCATCCTGGACCGACCGAAGTCTAAGTCTCTGAGCCAAAATAAACTCTTTAGATTGGCTCTCATGGCACTTTCTTGATGTGTTATGTTCAAACACAATAACTACCACAAGGGGGGAAACACTTATTGAATCAAAGTGGCATTTTTCTTATTTTAAGCTATTCCATTTATAAAACTATGATGGCAATGGGGTAAAAACAATCCATAGAACACTAACAGCCAGTTTCATTATGGGATTATTCAGAGTCAAGCATGAGCCCCACAGGTTGGGATTAATCACACCACAACTGTAATTGCTTTCCTCGCTAGCTTTAAAATCATCCCCTAGAGCGGAACATTCAGAGTGGAGAAACAAGCAAAAGTCTGCTTAGAGAAACAAATGTCATTGCTGACCAAATCTTTCCCTGTGTGGCAAGTGGGTTTTCCAGGGAGTGGTTGGGGAAAATGTCCATGAAGCATGAGTGACTGAGTATGGAATCTGATTCATCAGATTTCAGAAACTAAGGCTATTGTTAATAAAAACATAGTTACTCCACATACAGCAATGCCAACCATCAGTATACCAGAAGCTCTTGTAGTCACTGAATCAGGGAAACTGTAGGTGAAAGTGAGCTAATGTAAAGTATCCACAGATTTTTTTTATATCATGATTTGTCAAGGTTATTTTGAATATAAGAATCAATAATAGTGTTTTTGAGAATAATACATGCCTTGTTAATTATATAATTGCATTTTAGGGATTTCTGCTTTGTTTTAGTGTGTAAGTGTGATGTATGTACTTTACATGTGTCTAAGTGCAAATGCATGTATACCACAGCAAAAATGTGGAGGTCGGGGGTCAAGCTCAGGTGCTATCCACCTTGTTTTGATCAGGGTGACTCTTTGTGGTACACACCACTGCAAACAGCACGCCTGCTGCCCCGCAGGCCTTGGGGAACTCTGCTATCTCTGTATCTTCCGTCTCCCTGCCAAAGCTCTGGGCTACAGGCACACTGTGTTCCACATGTTCCAGAGTCGCAGTCAGGTGCTCATGCTTGGCAAGCTCTGAATTCACTGGGCTGTCTTCTCAGTCAAAAAACTGTTTCATATCTATATTTCTTATTTTTTTTCTTTTTTTTTTTTTTTTTTGGAGCTGGGACCGAACCCAGGGCCTTGCGCTCTACCACTGAGCTAAATCCCCAACCCCGTATATTTCTTAAAACCCTGGTCCTGAGTACAGAGAGATTTGGGTTATTCTTTTTAGCAGATATAAAGTACTCGTTCATATTTATGGGCATCATAAACTTTAACAATTCAATACATGCACACAATGCATTCCCATCAAACCAAGGTGAATAGCATTTCTACTTTCTCTGTGAGAATTTTAGCTATTTAAATTTAAGACACAAATGACATTATTTGTAAACACGTTTCATGAGGAGCTGCTGATAAATTTTTAATTTAAGATTCTGTTCATACTCAATTGGGAGTTTTCATTAGTGCAGAGGTCAAAAAAACCTACATGATAGAAAGCAAGTCAAAGTAAAGTCACCCAACTGCCAATACTCGCCAATAAAGAACAGATAAACTATTCAGATAAAAATGCCGTACTAACACGGGGCATGGTGGCGCATACCTTTGATCCCAGAGCTTGGGAGGTAGAGGCAGGCGGATCTCTGTCAGTTTGGGGCCAGTCTGCTCTACAAAGCCAGTTCTTGAGGGCTTTTACACAAAGAAACCCTACCTCAAAAACAAAAACCCAACCAACAAAATGCCATACTAATCAACAATAAAAAAGGAATTAAATGATACATGCAACAATAATGATCCGTGTCAAAACAAATCAGACAGCCAAGCATAGCAGTGCACGGCTCTCACGCCAGCACTCATGAGGCAGAATCAGACATCTGGGAGTTCAAAGCAAAGCCAGTATGGTATGCAAAGGAGTTCAAGCCAGCCAGGGCTACACAGTGAAAGTCTATGCCAAAATAGGGGGTGGGGAAGGAGAAGAAATGAAGAGGAGAAGGACGAGGAGGAGGAGGAAGAAGAGGAAGAAGAGGAAGAAGAGGAGGAGGAGGTAGAGGAGGAGGAGGAGGAAGAGGAGGAAGAAGAAGAAAAGGAAGAAGAGGAAGACAGAAGAGTAGAGAGGAGGAGGAAGAAATAAAAGAAGCCTTATTTAAAAGACTGAATCACACATATGGTTTCACTTACTCAAGATTCTAGCGTAAGCAAATTGGAACAACAACAACAAAACCTTCTTAACTACTGAAACCTAGTTATTTGGGGTAAAGTATTCTGATATCTGACACTTACTCTGAAATGAATCCAAAAATAAATAAACAAACTAATGAATGGCTTGGAGACCAAACCTGAAAGTGATAAAGAAGTACAGTAAAATATGAATGATAAAATCCAGATGGTGAGTGAATGTGAAGTGTGTTTCATTTTTCCATAGGTATATTGTTATGTGCCAGATAAAATTGTTAGAAACATTTTTCCATAATAAATTGCAAGGAAAAAGATCATTAGTCAAGCTCTAAACAAGGAGGTGAACTGTGTCTTGGACAGCTAACAGACTTTTAAATAAACATTAAAACAAACTAAAATAGCAAATGATTAAACTGTTACATAGCAAACAGTACATAGCACACATGTGCTTGCATGTGCAAATAAAGACTAAATTAAGTAAATTAGGACAGATCAGAGTTAGATATTAGTTAAAATGGCTACTGGGTATAGTGGCTCTCTTCTATAACTCGTAATCCCAGCACTCACAAGCAGAGGATTACACTGAGTCCTAAACCAGCCTGGGCATATAGCTATATTTTCCAGCCTGAACTACAAAGTTAATTAAATATGAACACTAATACCTAGTGTACCTAGTACACTGAGAACTTTGGAAAATCAATATGCTTATAAAAGTGATAGAAACCTAATTAATATGCAAAGTGCATGGTGAAACCTACAGATAAAATAAGAATTAAAGTCCTCCAAGTCTTCCTTTTACAGTATTGATGCTGACTGTTTATATAATACTCAACATTACTAGCATTTTCTTTATTGAAAAATGAGGAAAAGTGAACCAGTTTAAAGAAATAGAAACATATAAGAATTTTAAAGTCTCCCTCTTTAGATAATCCTAAAATCCAAGTTTCAAACGTCCCAAGCCTATCATTTGTAACTAAAACACTGACAGTCCTTGTCAGAATGCAATCTTTTAATTACTACCTTCCCAGAGAAAAACGTCAAAGAAGATGTTCCAGCTTTCCATAAGTATTTTGCAAAAGCAAAAAAATAGAATTCTAAAAGAAGTACATTCAAAAATGTAAAAGCATTCACATTTCAAGCTTCATGTTTGAAGTATTTCACTTTGAACAATAGGTGGGTATTTGCTTTTGCATAAAGCTATAGAAGACAGAAAACCATGTTTCTTCATCATAAGCAGGTGCTAGCACCTGAGTAAAACCACAAAATTAATCATGAGGGAAAAAAAAAGAAATGATGTGTTTCCAAATATACACGTAATCTGGAAAACCACGGGACATGTTTCAATGGGTACCACAATTACCCCTGGGGTTCATGGGACACAGCACAAACTATACAGTGCAAATTATCCTTACCCCACTATGATCACAGCCACAGTGCTACATGCATATTAATTATATACACGTTATATAATATATATAACTTTTAATTCAAGGGGCTTGAACAACATCTGCTTCCTAGAGTGGAAGGTACGGCTGAGGTCTAATGAACTTACAATTCCTTGTGCTTGTCTTCAGCCAAGATCTGGTCGTTTGGTTTCAGAGAATACCTGCGACACACAAACAAGGCGCTGGTCAGATAAACATTCAAACATGCTTGCCTCAGCCCGACATTTGATTAGAGCTCCAATCAAACTCAAGTGTGCAGCCTGTGGCGTCCTTTCAAATGAGCACTGCGACGCAGTTCTATGTCTCTGACTTAATTGACAAAACACCACCAGCTTTGCCAGGAGGGGCGGAAACCAGACAGTGTCCTAAAAACGAGTATTTTGGAATAAATATTTCTTCAGAACTGCTTTTAAAAGTTTATCAAGAAAAACCGTTTGACACAGCCATGCGGAGATTAACAGGGTCGACTGTTCCCTAACACTTTGTGAAAGACTCAGGTAAGCATGATGCTTCTGAGAAAAGGGCCAATAGAGAGCTCCTTACTAAGCCTCTTCTGCACGTGTTCGTTACTTTCCTCATGGCTGTGGCTAAAACACCTGTCCAGAACCACGTGAGGAAGGGTTTGTTCTGGCTCCACGTGAGGAAGTCCGCCATGTTGAGGACGGCACGGCACAGGAGCACCAGGCTGCTGGTCACAGTGCACCTACAGACAGGAAGCGGAGAGTGACCGATGCTCAAGCTCAGCCAGCTCCCTCCTTTTATGTGGTACAGGTCCTCAAACCACGGGAAGCTACCACCCACGTTCAGGGCGGGGCATCTCACTCAATCCCCTCGGAACCCAGATTAACATAAGTGATCACACCAAACTTGCAGAAAACCCTTGACACCCGGCACTGGAGGTCAGGGGAGGCCGAAGGGAAGAGCCTTAAGAAGCTTTCAAAGCATGTCTCCCAGAACCCCGTGTCTCTAATGACTGTAATCAGCTAGCCTGGTGGTTTCTACGTTCTGCTTTCAATAATACCGAAGAGCTTAATCAAATGACTCGCTGATGTGTAACTTTTGATAAGTGTTCAAATAACTGGCACCGATGAAAATTCTGTTACAATCCAACAAGCAATGGGGACAGACCGCTCAGCTAGCACAATCGTACCAGGGAAAACGTGAAATCTTGTGAACACTTGTACTCCTAGCAATAAGGAGGGAGAGGCAGGTCTAAGTGTGCAAAGTTAGCACACTTGCCTAGCGTTGGCAAAATACTGGACTTAACCAGTACCACGGATTCACACAGCAAACTAGAATATTACCTCGCAGGGGCAAAGAATATTATTAACTCACAGAAGAGCGAACTAACTGAACAGAAGCGTTAGAAACAGTATCATCGCCTCATTTAAAAGATGTATTTCTGATCATCGTATTCCTTTTATTTAATTATTCATACTTTAATGCATTTGTGTGCTTTACTATGTGGGACACATACTCTAATGACTAGGAGAAGCTCTAGAATTAAATTTACATATGTATTTTTACTGCAGAAACAGAGTAATCAATATTCATGAATATGTTAATATACAGAATGAATTACACAGGATAAAAGTACAACATGATTTAAAAGCAAAGGAATAGTTTTAACAGGGAAAAAGAGCGTGTATATTTTTGTAAAGATTGTTGTATAGGATCACCATGGAAATTAGGATTCACAAAAACGGTGACTCGTCAGTTTTATTCAGTTACGAAAATCATAAATATCAATGTCTGTGAGAGTATCTGTTTATCAATTCATGACTATGGAACGTAAACATCTAAAAGTCTGAAGTAGCCCCGTGGGACATTCACACAGTACTCGGTGCATCACTCAAGAGGCATTAACCAAAGCCAGTCTTTCCAGGCTCGGCGGAGAGAGAGTTTCTTGTCTTTTCCGTCTCACAATTCGGCAAGCAAGAGGAAAGTTAAGTTGTATGACCTGTAACACTGGCAGTGGCGGGAAAGGAAATAGTTTCCTCCTTATATGACCGGGAAGAAGCAGTTTTTATCTGTTCCTCTACTGCCTTGTCCCCCTCCCATCTCGCCTCCCGGCTCTTTCCTCATAAATGACATTCTCTTCTAGACTGTCACGGTAAGGACCTGAAAGGAATCAAAGGGGACCATTAGAGAGGACCCACACTAGACAAGCAGCAGGCAGAAAATCCTCTGATTTCCATCAGCCTGCCACACAGGCCCTCAACACTGAGTGGGAGACGCCCACGTGACTGCCCACGTGACTCTGCCCACGTGACTGTGCGCTTGTCAGAGGTTATGCAAAGCTTTACAGCAGTCTCTGGCCTGCTCTTACCAGTTCCAAACCAGGTAAGGGGTCTAGCAGATCTGAAAACTTTCTCCTTCATCATCTTGCCTGATTTTGCTTAATCTTATCTTTCTTCTATGACCTGACACTTCATACTGCTTCCTAGGAGACTGTCTAGTAATGTATTCTGTCTGTAGTTTACATAAAACAAAACACACACACACACACACACACACACACACACACACACACACACACACACACAGACACACACACACACACACACACACACACACACACACACACACACACACACACATCGCACGCACCCTCAATTCTGACACCGACTCCAACCCTGGATGGTTTCTAAAGCCACGTCTGGATTAAATTATTTACCACGGGTACTCATGAGATTCACTGTGAACTTCTAAATTTAAATTCTGACTTTTACTGTCCCTCCCCAAGGAGCTGGGCTATTTCACTCTCTCACTATCCATATACAACAACGTGGCATGGGGGATCTTCAGGATCTTCAGCAGGCAGAGGTTTCACTGAGGTGACTTTACATGGGCGTGATGCACGGCTCACAAATTGAACTCAAGTCACCTGAACTTCAAGCAGAAGGCCCTGAGCCCCCACAAGCTCCCCACACTCCACTGTTCTGGGCCAGGCCCACTCCCTAACGCCATGTGTGGCCTGTCCCTTCCCTAAACAAGAAAGTGAGTACACACTTGTCAGGTATAATGATGTAAATGATTACCCAGAAGTCAGACCTCGGTTTGGTCACTTTCTCTCCCTGTGCCGGGCACTTGCTTGTTTATTTACATATGTGTAGCTATACACACGTATGTGCCTCTGCACCTGTATTTGTGGGCTGTTTCTCACTGAAGTATCCATCATAAATACCAACTTCACCCAGTTGTAGTTAGGCAAATAACTACTACACGAGATTAAAACAGCCTGTGCCCACAAACTATTGTTCTTGTTGCCTAAAAGAGTATTCTAACTTTTAAGGCTATAGTAGTCTTTTGTTTACGAATCACCAAGGAAATCATAAAATGTGGTGATTTGCTTGCCTATGTAATTTAAAGACATTTCAAAGCTCAAAATTAAACTCTTTATAGTCATTTACAAGCAAGAGAGGTGGCTCAGAGGTTAAGAGCGCTGGCTGCTCTTCCAGAGGTCATGATTTCAATTCCCAGCAACCACGTGGTGGCTCACAACCATCTGTAATGGGACCCGATGCCCTCTTCTGGTGTGTCTGAAGACAGCCACAGTGTACTCACATACATAAAATAAATAAATCTAGAATGCAAACAGGAAAAGCACCTTTTAAAGACACATACAATCTGTATACACGTGGAACTAAGGTTTATTTTACAACCTAAAGTCATCACCTTTAACCCACTTTGAAAGGCAGTAAACTATAATTACCAATACGAATAGAAGGGAGCCCTGTCACCAAGACGACAGATTATATTTCTCTCTGAATATTCCATTCTGTTGTCACTTGTTGGAATGCTGGCACCCAGAACTGGTGCTAGACCCATGCTACATGTGTGCTCAGCCACTGAACCACACCCCCGAAGGCTCAGGGGTTTGTGTTTTGTTTTGCCTTGTTTTTTGGAAGGGGCGGATGTTTTAGCAGTTTTGCTGTGTCACTTAGGCTGCCCTAGAACTTGCTTTGTGGCTCAGGTCCGCCTACCGCTCATTACTTGGCTTGGGGTAGCCTTAAATGTTAATCTCCTTGCGTGTGTACGTGTGCGTGCGTGTGCATGTTCGTGTGAGTATAGGCATACATATGCTATGTGCAGCCCAGGAGCTGGAATCAGAGACAACTCTGAGACTCGGTTCTCTTTCCACAGTGGTTTTCAGAGACCACACTCGGGCTGGTGTACAGAGCAAGCACTTCTCAGTCTGAGCCATCCCCTGGCCTGGCCCTCAGTGTTTCTGAGAAACAAAACTACAAGAAAAAAAAAATCCAAAACTGAACTTCCCACTGGGTTCTTCCTAGAATGAGGCAAAGCGCGACTTGTTCTCTGTCTGTATCGGGACAAACACACAATCTAGGGAAGTATCACACGGGGTGTGGTGGCACACACCTTCCATGGCAGCACTAGGAAGGCAGAGGCAGGCAGATCTGTTAGGTTTGAGGCCAGCCTGGCCTACATAGGAAGACCCTGTTTCAAAAATTTTTTAAAAAGTGGGGAGGGGTCTATAACCATTTGTGAGATTGAGATACAAATATAACTCCCTAAAGCCACATACAACAAAATGGTGGTGTAGAATTTCAACATCTTTTCCTACTTGAACTTAGCAAAAGACAATGGGATGGACAGCAGGAAGCAGAAGGTGGGAAGGTGAGAAGGTGTTAGCTTGCCTCTAACCCACACAAAACACCTCCCACATGAGGTTAAAGTCAGAGATCCGAATTAGGCTTATTCCTTACGGTAGTTAACTTTTAAACTGATAAGGATAAAACTACCCATTCCACAGGGCTGCTACCCAAGCCCATCCTATGTAATAAATACCCACCTCTCCCCGCTCTTTGGAAGGCTTCTACCTCTGCAAAAATTCAGCTAGCTCAGGGGGGAGGCATTTTAAAACATACATAACTTTTATAAGTTTTTTTTAAAGACAGAAGCAAACATTTTACATTTGACATGTGTTCTTTCTCTGATGACTAGTGTAAGACCTGCAAGGCCCTTAAGGAGACTGTGGGTGACATCCAAAGAGCCCAAGGGAGGTGCCATAACCGCATGCTGTTGACAGAACACAGCTGGGCACAGCAGGACCATTAAACACGTCTACTAACGGCAAACCACCACCAAAGGATGAAGCAAGGAAAACTTCCTTAAAAAAAAGAAGAGGAGGAGGAGGAGGAGGAGGGAGGGAGGGGAGGAGGGAGAGGAGGGGGGAGGAGGGGAGGAGGGGAGGAGGAGGAGGAGGAAGGAAGGAAGGAAGGAAGGAAGGAAGAAGGAAGGAAGGAAGAAAGAGAAGGAAAGAAAAGAATAGAAAAGGAGCTAGAACTAATGCAGACAATTCCAACAATGCCCATGTCCCTGCAGACAATCATGTAGGTAGTTTACCTCTGTGTGTTTGGGGAGTGGGGGAGTTAGAACAGAGGGAGGGCAAAAGTGTTAACCACCACTACCACCTGCAGACTGCTGATCGGATCGACCCACATTCAGGAGGTTTATAAAGAAACTGAGTAAGAGGGGTTGGGGGTTTAGCTCAGTGATAGAGCGCTTGCCTAGCAAGCGCAAGGCCCTGGGTTCGGTACCCAGCTCCGGAAAAAAAGAAAAAAAGAAAAAAGAAACCGAGTAAGAGTGAATCACATAGTCAAGATGAAAACGACAGCCAAAAGTTACACAATTTGTGAAACAGTGTTTTAGCTTCTCATCAGCAAAGCAGATATGAGAAGGAAAGGGTACAACTGGATTTTAAGCCCGAATGTATTATAAAACAACTATATTCTTCATGATCTTAAACAGTTATTCACATCGTGACAGGAAATTTCAGAATGTGTCACTGCTGGGCTCTTGGCCACATCTACAAACTGGCGCATTACATTTCCTCTTCCCACCACCCCACTGCGATTTTCCCAGCTGGGTGACCAGTAACATCCTACTATCAAAACACAGTGAGCGCTGTTAAGGCACGTTTCACTATGTTTGCAATGCGTCTCTTCCCATAAACTCATGTACCTCTTGGGACTTTATCCCCATCTCCTGCTAATAAGCTCAGTGTTTCTCCCTACCTAGACTCCTTCCATAACTACTTTTCCTGGTGAGTCTTGGTTTTTAGAAGACACTTATTAAAATTTTTGAAGGTGGATTTAAGAAACGAAACCATGGCGGAGCACTTCACAGGCCAATGTATAAATAAATAGCGATAACGGTATGGGTGTCTGTGCAGCAAAAGCATCCCGAGTGTTACCAGCAATGACTGAAGTCACAGCAGTGAGCGGCAAACCACATCATACGTAAATAGGTCAAAAGCGCCTATCAGTAAGGTTAATAGCTGTACAGACTGGGCTTATTGTAACTGTAGTACTATGAAAGACAATCTAAGACTCTGATGACATATATCAAAACCTCCACGGGATAGGAGGGTAGATACAAGATGGCTCAGCAGGTAAAATCACTTGTCACCAAGCCTCAAGACCTGAGTTCAATGCTGGGACCCCACAAGAAAAGAATCAACTCCTATAAGCTGTACACACCTTCTCCCTCTCCATCCATTCCTTCTCCTTCCTCCCCCGTCCCCTACACACACACACACACACACACACACACACACACACACACACACACACACACAGTTCATAAGCTAGGCATAGTGACGCATACCTGTAATCTCAGCACTCAGAAAGCTGAGGCAGGAGGATCACTAATTGAGGCCAGCCTGGACAATTTAATGAGACCTAGTCTCAACCATATCACCTTGATGTGTTACCACTTCAACAACCCAAAGAACTGAGATCTGGAGAGTTTATCCCTTACAAACGCAGATGTACAAACAAGACATCTATCTCCTCCTTTACTGAGCACCTGCACACCCTTAGATATAAAGTGACTGACTGCTGTGACACGACACTTCTGGAGTTGAATTCGCAGACTGCGAATCACAGATTATAAATCTCTAAGGTTCCTTTGTAACTTGGTTCCAGTGCTGGAAACGAGAGGAAGACCAACGCATAGCGCGCTGGATTGAAAATGAAGAACAAGGCTGGCAATTTAAACTAAGTGGGCAGCAGTCAGCTCTCTGCAGCCACGCTGAGCCGGTGCCTGCCTGGTCCTGCTCAGCCCTATCTCCACCTCTGGGTGATGGAGCAAGCCTGTGTTCCTACAATTCCCCAGAAGTGAATAAGCCTCAGGCCATCAGCAAAACACATCTCAGATCCACACGTGCATTGTGCACATCACGGAGAGGCACTTCCTGAGGGAGTGGGCGGACAGCATGGGCACTAAAACACCACCTGCCACTCGTAAAGCTAAATCAGAAGAAAACGCCAAGGAAGGAAAGCGGCTAATTAGTGGGCGGTGAACAAACTGGGAAGACGGGAAGGAGAGCGGCTAACTAGTAGGCGGAGGACAAACCAGGAAGATGGGCTGTCCACAGGGAGGGAAATGACCAACTGAGGCACACTCCCCCGTCCCCCCGTGTTTTCCCTTTTATTGAAAATGGATTATTTTCCTATACTAGAGTGCATTTCAAACTCTCACCAAGTGTACTAAATCTTCCCATGAAAATCTGCCAAGTGCTCTGACTTTTCCAGAAAGTCATGAATACACAAACACGCAAATGCCTTCTCAGCTCAGGCATTTCTGCAATTCTCAGTTGCACCTGGAGCAAGAGCAAGCAGGTTTTAAAAACCCAACAGCAGAGACCAGTTTTGAAACTGACAACTACTGGACAAAGTGAAACATGGAGTCTTTCTGACAGAAGCAGAAGGTAGGTAAGAGTCTGGGAGGAGAAGGCCACACAGGGTTCTGTGGTCAGGTCACCTGCAACAAGCCATCCGACCTGAGTTCAATCCCAAAGACTCACAGGAAGAAAGAGAACCTATTCCGCAAGTTGTCCTCTGATCTCCATGTGCACTCTAACGTACACAAGCAAGCACAGAGACACACACGATAAATAATAAGTAAATAAAATGCCTTTTTTTTTTTTTTGAGACAGTATCTCTGTGTATCCCTCACTGTCCTGGAACTTGCTCTGTAGACCAGACTGGCCTTGAACTCAGAGATGCCTCTGCCTCCAGAGCTGTGTGTGTGTGTGTGTGTGTGTGTGTGTGTGTGTGTGTGTGTGTGTGTGTGTGTGTGTGTGTGTGCAGTAGAGCGCCTGCCTGCCATGTGAAGGCTCTAGGTTCAACACTCAATAGTGCAAAAATAAGGCTTTCATCTCTAACAGCCCAATCTCTGGTAATTTTACCATTTAATGTTTTGTAGCCCTGAAGGCATTTCCATATTAGCAAGTATCTTTCACTGTCTCTCCAGAACGCTGGTCTTGTTGAATCCTCATTTTGTGAAGGATGTTTGCACTGCACCATGAGTTAAGGTGCAGATGTAGGGCACGACTGAGTAATCGTAAGGAGAGATTTATTGGGTTTTATTTGGGGATTTTGTTCGTTTAGCTGGCTTGTTTTGGTTTCTCCCAGTGTAGACGAGGCTGGCCTTAACTTATGACTCCTTTTCGTGTTCCTGACCACGGTCCAGAAGTTGTAAGCACACCCCACCACACCTTCTTGTAGTTTTCACGTTTCTGCTTTTGTGATCTTTAAATCCCAGCCCTTGCATTTGAGGAGTGGCTCTGCTCTAAAATTTTACAAGTACTTCATGCACTTGAGAGGATGGCTATGGCTTGCCACTACAGTTGAGATTTTATTTTTCAAGTGCCAGTAATAACTGGCTCTCCCCTCCCTACCACATTAAGCTTCATAACTCATCACAGACTTTTTCTCTGCTTTTGAGAGATGACCTTGCATACTGTAGCCCGGGCTAACCTTGAACTCATGGTCCTTCTGCCTTAATAATAGTTTGTCACTATGCTTTAAGGATTCACTTAAGACTCGTGGAGTGCTGTAATTGTAGGTGTGTGCCATTACATTATCCCAGCTTTTTCTGTAAGAGAACAATTCACGAGGTAACAGTAAGTATCTCCCATTATGTTCTTAAGTAACACAGTAAGAAGAAATTATATTTGCCTCTCTGAAAACCTAATATATACAAGTACTGGATTTCCAGAAAAAGTGAACCAACAGGGCATATACACATATTCATATACTGATAAATGAAGAGAATTTACCGCAGGAATAAACTGCTGTGGCTATGGAGATAAAGAAGTTCTAGAAGAGGTCATCTGCAAGGTAAGGTCTAGGATGCAGGGAAGATAACTATCAAAAACAAGGGACCCAGGGAAGGGACAAGGGGTGTTAGAGTAAATTCTGGAATCCAAAGGCCTGGGAACCTGGAGTTCTGATATATAAGAAATCAGAAGAACACTGCCTCACAGATCCAATAGACCAGTGACTTTTATGTGTTATCTGCAAACTCAGGCTGATTTTGGGCGATGGGCCACAATGACAGATAGACCTTCCCTATCCAGTCCACTCAGATTCACCAACTAATCTCTGGAAACATTGTATGCATACACATCAAACGACGTTATTCCGGATACCTATCTGGATTCAACTAGTCTACAAAAAACCGAAAAAAGACTTCTGCTGCTTACACAGCTTGTCAGACCCCAGACCAACCTCCCAGTGAAAATCAAACTTCAGAGATTTCATCTTTCCAGATTTAAAACTTTGAGATTTTAACCTTTTAGGACTGTCCTCTAGGGAATTTTTAGACTTCAGGAATTTTAGACCGATAACTTCGATCACTGGACATGGGGGTCACAAGCCTTTAATCCCAGCATTCAGGAGGCAAAGGCAGGCAAACAGACCTCTATGGGTTTAAGGCCAGCCTCCCAGAGAAAAAAACCTTTGATCTTTTAGAATTTCAGAACTGTCCTTGGTGACCACAATCAGTACCAGGAGAATAAATCCCACACAAAGTGTACAGCCAGAAGGGTACACATACAATTTTGTAACAGCATCCAAGCTGCCATCTGGGGTGTGGCTTGGTTGATAACATGAACAAATACCTCAGTTTGATCCAAAGCCCTGAACAAACCAAGGAGAATGGTGTGTGTTTGCAACCCCAACACTCGGAAGGCTGACGCAGGAAGATGGCAAGTGTTTGAGGTGAGCCTGGGCTATAGAGCAATTTCCAGTTCTGCCTGGGGCAGAGATAAGACCCTGCCTTGGAAAGGAAAATAATTAACTAAGCGGAGGAGAGTGACATAGTTAAATAAAAATCCAAGCCCTAGAGAAGTTATATTCTCAAAGGGTTGAGGCCAACCAACTTTTAGGCCAGCCAAGAATATATACCAAGACTGATCAGGAAGAGGCAGACAGACAGACAGACAGACAGGAGAGATAAGACAAGGCAGAGAAGAGTCTGGAGATGTTACTTTTTTTCTTTTCTTTTCGTTTTTTTCTTTTATTTATTAATGGTTTTTCAAAACAAGGTTTCTTTATGTAGCCCTGGCTGTCCTAGAACTAGCTCTGTAGACAGGCTGTCCCTCCTCAAAGTCACAGATATCCACCTGCCTCTGCCTCCCTTTGCTGGGATTAGAAGTGTGTGCCTCCGCTGCCTGACTGGAGACAGAACTTACTAGTGAAGCGCTTGTCTGGTGTGTGAGACCTTGGATTGTCAGTTTTAAAACAAAAAATCCCACGTGACATTCAGATCTGTATTCACTCTCAAACCTACCATATACCCATTTATAATGTATTTTTATTTATACAAGTGATTCATTTATAAATGATTTACATGGATTTTGTGGTGACATTTACAATCAACTTTAAATAAATACTAAACATATCTCACGCATGCTTTCTCTACGTCCCTACTTCCCAGTAAAAATGATTTACATCTGTGAGAAAATATGCAATTCTTCAACCAGCCTAACTAAAACAGGGTATTTTTACTTCTAATGATTATGTCGATTTTTCCCAACGGCCATTCCATTAGCTTCTGTAGGATGATGTCATTGCGCAGGTGAAGGCAGGTACAAGATAGAGCAAGGCCTGTCATTGGACGAGAAGGAAGGATGGGCGGGAGGAAAGTTTTAGAGAGAGGAGGAGCAGCAGAGAGAACACGGAGGCTGACATTAAGATTCCACTCTGTGTATTTGCAGGTTGTTATGAATGTTCTTAAGGGATGGATGTGTACAGGGCTCTGTGTGTCTAGATGAGCAAACTGCATGTTACTAGGAGGGCAATTATATATCATCAATTAGATCAGAGTTCATTGGGCTCTGTCATGTGGCAATTTGAGTTCAAGAGTGTGTGTAGTGGTCGGACACACTGGGCCACCACGGACTTGGGATGTGTATGTCTGGCATGGTGGCAACCTGCCTTGGGAACTAGATGGGTAGAGAGAGTGTTGCCAGGCTCAGAGAGTAGCCATGGGCAGTGTGATAGGGGATAGAGCTCAGCGGGCAAGACGCTTTGCTGGGGGAGATGAAAATACCTTAGAGATGTCATGGGGCACTACCGTGCCTAGCGCAGGATAAAAGAAACAATGTTTCAATTTTACCACAAGTTTCCTCCTTCCTCTTTTGTGACTTTCTTCTACTACATGTACCTTAAAATCCTTCCCTTTTACGCCCGTGAATGCGTCCTCTCCTTACCCTCCACGAGACCAATGCCCATCTGAAGGTGTGCACGGATTCCATGGTTCCCCATGCTGTTTCCTCAGTATGACACAGGAGCCTATTTTTTTTTCCCTAATCACAAACAAGCCTCTTAATTTCCAGCTCTGACATTTTGCCAAATTGGATGTATCAGAGCTGATTAACTTAATTCTGTTCTTATTTTCAGTTAAAGATCCTTATTTTGTTCTTACTTCAGAGAAAAACGACCTTTTATAATAATAATGAGGATATTTCAAAAAAAATTAACGCAAGTAAGTAATTATTCCATTTATTTTTTTAATTATATTTTTAACCTACAACCATGCTTGTTGTATTGGGGAAAAAATGTCAATTTTAGAAAAACTAGCATCTTTCCAGTTCAAGAGCTAAAGTGGTGGGGGCTGGAAAGACAGCTCAGTAGGCAAGCGCTTGCTTTGAGAACCTGAATGTGGATCCCAGCACCCACATAGAACCCAAGCACAGAGGTGCACATCTGTAAGGAAAGCACAGGGAGGCGGGGAGAGGTGGGTTCTAGGACTTGCTGGCTGACACAACTACCTAAAATGGAAGTGCCCAATTCAGTGAGACTGAGCAGTCAAAAAAGAAGATGCCCACTGTGAACCCCGGCCATCTACACACGCATATGTGCAAGATAGTTTTTGACACCTAAAAATTTGAAAACCTAATCAAGAGGAAAACTATTAAGCTTTTCTTTTTAAAAGTCGATCAATACAATTTAGTATAGTAATTGAAATGAACAAGTTCTGAAGCAAATTTGAGTATTTTTCTAACCTACATTCTATTTATACTTGGGTGGAAAGAAACAGAGCAACGTGCTGGTTAGTTCTTGTCAGTTTAATACAACTGAGTAGTCTGAGAATCTGCCTCCGTCAGGGACAAGCCAGAGACAGACAGAGACAGAAGGATACAGAGACAGAGAGATCAGAAAACAATGTGGAAGAGTGTGTTTTCTCACGCAGAGTCCAGCGACTGAACGCCGACGACATCAAGCTTGGTGGCATGGTGACAAAGCTGAGAAGTCATCTCACTGACCCTTTTTTGCTTTCTGGCTGTAAAAACTTTTTAAAGCTTCAAAATCAGCAGGACTCAACCTGTGGGTCTCAACCCCTTCGGAGCTGCATATCAGAGATTCACATTATAATTCAGAACAGTGGCAACTTATGGTAGGGGGTCCCCATGAGGATCACAGCATTAAAGGGTCACAGCATTAGGAAGGGTGAGAACCACTTCTAAGTACTAGATGTCAAACCATCATATGACTTGCTCCCATCCTGAGGACTGTCTTGATTTTGTGTGTGTGTGTGTGTGTGTGTGTGTGTGTGTGTGTGTGTGTGTGTGTGTGTGTGTGCGCACGTGTGCATATACACATTCATGTGTGATGGTACTGAACCCAGAGACCTATACATGCTAGGCAAGCACTCTACTATATACTACATCCCAAGACCTCAATTTCCAGACAGTGTCCTCTGATGCAAAAAAGTTTCATATTTTCGATAAGGCCTATCTTATTTTTTTCTCTTATTGCTTGTGCTTTTACTAATATTGAATTTTGTAATCGTAAAACCTAGACAATGATTTAACCTGGTTTTTTTCTAAGCTTTCTTCAGCTTTAGTTCTTAAGTTCAGGGTTTCACTTCATTTTGAGTTAATTTTTCTATGGAGTATGAAGAAAGAACTCAGCATCACTCTCTCGGATGTGGAAATGCAGTTATCCCAGCACTATTTTGTTTTGTGCTTCTTGTCTGTCTGTTTCCAGATATTATCTCATGTAACTCAGGGGGCCCCAAACCTATTTTGTAGCAGGCCTGCCTCAGATTTGCAGCGAATCTCCTGACCCTGTCTTCTGAGTGCCTGGATTACAAGAATGCCCCCCCGCCCAATACCTGTACTACAGTAAAGTTTAACTGGAAAGTGTATTAGAAATAAACAAATTTTCGAAAGAGTACTATGGTAATTTATTATTCAATAAATATCAGTCAACTAAAGAAATTTCAGGGGTTGGGGATTTAGCTCAGTGGTAGAGCACTTGCCTAGCAAACTCAAGGCCCTGGGTTCGGTCCCCAGCTCCAAAAAAAAAAAGAAAAAGAAAAAAAAAAAAAAAAGAAATTTCAATTTCCTAGGTTTCCCTCCAACTGAGGGTGACATATGATAAATCTTGTCAAAGATGTTTTGTTATTGATAGGGTATTTCTGCATTATCTACGCATTTATTGTGTGTGTATGAATATGTATATATGTCGTGTGTGTGTGTGCATGTGTGTGTGTGCCTGTGTGTGTGCATGTGTATGTGTGTACATGTGTGTGTGCATGTATGCTTGTGTGTGTGTGCGTGTGTGTGTATGTGTGTGCATGTGTATGTGTGCATGTATGCTTGTGTGTATGCACGTGTGTGTGTGTATGTGTGCATGTATGCTTGTGTGTGTGTATGTGTGTTTGTGTGTGTACGTCAGAGAACAACTTGCAGGAATTACTTTTCTCCTTCCACTATGTAGATCTCAGATTAAGCCTGGGTCGTCAGCCTGGGAGGGGAGTGTCTCTACCCACTGAGCGAGCCCCAAGCACACTTCCACAGTTCAATCACCCTTCAGGGATGTAGTATACATGAATACTTACTTATCAAGGAAATCTTTGTCTACCACAGCAGAGATGTCAAGAAGAGGATTCCCCATTCCAAACAGCACATTTTCACTAGAAAGGGAAAAGGATAAAAAGGTTAGAAAATGCAAATATGAAAATAAATACCTTTACTGGAACATAAGCCTCACATGATATTTGATTAAACCTCTAATTTGCCAATGGCACGTAAGACAGTATTTTAGAGACAATACGAAGCTGTTACTGGGCTGGCAGGACTGCTCAGTGGTTAAGGGAACATGTTGCTCATGCAAAGGACCTGGGTTTTGTTCACAGCATCCACACAGTGGATCACAACCACCTGTAACTCCAGTTCGGGGGGGGGGGGACATCCTCTACTGCCCTCTAGAGGCACTACATGCATATGATGTGCATATTATCCATGCAGGAAAAAAAGATTTAAAAAGATGAAATAAAACTGAAACATAACAAAAGAGGGAGACGACCTTGTCATTCTTGTCATAACGGTGAATCACCAATGGTGTTTATGTCAGGTTGATAGAAGCCAGAGTCATTTGGGAAGGACCCTTAACTAAAATGTTCTGAGTGATGATTGATGTGCGAGGGCTCAGGTCACTGTGGGCAGTGCCGCCCCTGAGCTGGTGGCCCTGGCTGCTATCAGAAAGCACCCAAGCAAGCCACAGGGAGCAAACCAGTGAGCTGCACCCCTCGATAGCTTCTCACTAGTCCCCGCACCAAGTCCCTTCAATGACGAACTGTCATCAGGACATGTCAGATGAAATAAACCCTTCCCTCCCCAGGTTGGTTGTGGTTGTGGTATTTTAGCTCAGCAACAGAAACCCCAAGACAAACACTAATCCAGATAACATCTTGAGTAATAAAAATGCTACATAAGAAGGCATTTATTCTTATCTTGTTCTATCAGCTATAACTAATCCAGTATGTCTGACCCCAAAACTGTAGCTGACCCACTCTGCCATTAAAGATGTGTGACACCATCCTGGGATCACACTCCTACTTTAAACACACAGTGTCACTGTCATTACTCTTTAAAACTTATCTGTGTAGCCCAGGCTGGCCTTGAACTCATGATCCTCCTGTCTCTGCCTTCTTCAGCAAATCCTACCTGCATGCACCACCACAACCAGGCAGACTCCAGAGAATCAAATAACCCTATTAAAAATGGGGTATGGAGCTAAACAAAGAATTCTCAGCTGAGGAATATCGAACAGCTGAGAAGCACCTAAAGAAATGTTCAAGATCCTTAGTCATCAGGGAAATGCAAATCAAAACAACCCTGAGATTCCACCTCACAGCAGTCAGAATGACTAAGTTCAAAACTCAGGTGACAGCAGATGCTGGCGAGGATGTGGAGAAAGAGGAACACTCCTCCATTGTTGGTGGGATTGCAGACTGGTACAACCACTCTGGAAATCAGTCTGGAGGTTCCTCAGAAAATTGGACATTGAACTGCCTGAGGATCCAGCTATACCTCTCTTGGGCTTATACCCAAAAGATGCCCCAACATATAACAAAGACACATGCTCCACTATGTTCATAGCAGCCTTATTTATAATAGCCAGAAGCTGGAAAGAACCCAGATGCCCTTCAACAGAGGAATGGATACAGGAAATGTGGTACATCTACACGATGGAATACTACTCAGCTATCAGCAATCCTGATAGCCAAGATGTGAAATACCACCACTCAAACAGGAGGATCTCTGCAAGTTCAAAGTCAGCCTTTGAACTTTATATTATATATTTTATACATATACATATATATATATAGCTATTCAAATGTAGAGATACACTTTGATATATAAATTCAAGCTACACATTCACTTTAGAAATACACTTTAAATATATGTGTAGTCAAGATATATTTTATATGTGAGAACAAGGAACGTGTGAAACGGTTGGGAGACAGATGCCATCAAATCGGCAGTCAAGCGAAACGTGACTTGCAGCGTATATTAGCAGCAGATAAAGTTCTCTTTAAAATGTGCAGATATACAGATAAATGATGTCAGGGATTTCATGAAAATTAATGTCATTTCATCAAGAAACGTAACAATACAAAGCACATATGCACCAAATGAAATAACTCCGAACACCGGGGGGAGGGGGAGCACGATGTCTCCGAACCCTAGAGCACCAGGAAGCCCAAGACCTTGCATATAGGAAGTATGGGTCCTATCACTGAGCTGTATCCCGGCCCTAAACACAAAAACCTCATTTGGTTTTAACACCTCTCTTTCCACAGCTGACAAAAACAGGCAGGAGCAAACAGAAGCAAGAATTGCACAACTGAATCCTTGCCCTAGAGAAATGAAATCTTAACTACACGGAAACCTACACGTACATGCTCATGTCCATAATGAAGCAGGGCAGAAAGGCAGGGGAACCTTGAGAGGAAAGGAAGCCCCCCCCTCACCCTGGAATCCAGTTAGAGCCTCCTGCCAGCAGAGAAGCAAGATTTCCACACAGCACAACCGATCACTCACAGTTCTTCTCCCATCCCTGCTGCAAGCCAGAAATGTCTCAGGAATCTCATCAGAAACTGTATTTGCAGAGGAAAAGATTACAACACTCACTGCACAACCCTAGTGGCTCCTGGGTAACCTTATCAGACTACAATTCCCTCCAAGGCTTCTCTGAGCCTTCTCCCTTATCTCACTTATCATCGATGGCTGAAAGGGAAGGTTTCCCAACAGCCTCTTGAGAGAGAACTTGACAGCCGTGAAAATGGTATACACTGCTAATGCTGAGACGATTAATTTTGCCTCTCTGTTGAGAAGCCACACCTACACGTGGGTATCTTTCTTTCCCATGCTATCCTTTAGGAAGCATGTAGCCACACTTGGGTGTGTCTTGCTGTCTTCTGAGAGCCTTTCTTTCCCTTCATTCTCATGTTTAAGTTTATATTAAAATACCTGCATTAAGCCAACTAGGCAGTTCTTTTCCACGATGAAGGTTCAAATCTCAGTCTGCCTGGGTTGAAGTTGCCTGATTATGGGAACTCCTCACCCCTGACACTAACAGACTTATGTGTAATAGCAAAGAAGAAAACCAGGTAGTGAACTTAGCAATAAAAAAATCTAATTTATAGGATACCTAGTGATCCCACTTAACAGAATCCAAAGCAACAAAGAACTTGTAGTTACAAAACAGATCAGTAAGTACCCAGGTTGAGTTTAGGGGAGAACATGACCAAAGAAGGACAGCGTAGTAATGCTTCTTTGTAGTGAACTAAGTTTAGTACCAATTGTGATAACAGACAAACTTGGACATGATAAGACTTGTGTTAGTATACATCGCTACCAGCTAAATTTAAAAGAAAACAGGCATAGACAAAAAGTGGTAAAAACCCTACAGTCAAATTTGGAGTACTAGACTAACATTGATTTCCTGGATTTGCAAAACAGCGTGGTTATGCAAAATGCATCGTTGGCAACAACTAAATGACTCCTGTTCTGGATCACGCTTTGCTTTTGCAATTTCTTAAAAGCCATCAAATATTTAAAAAGATGAAATTCCATTGCACAGGGCTGGAGAGATAGCTTCCAGAGGACCCGGGTTCAATCCCCAGCCCCACATGACGACTCACAACCACGAGTAACTCATAAATGTGGTGTACAAATATACAGGCAAGCAAAACACCAATACACATAAAATAAATAAAAAGGTTTAGAGTTCTACTATGTGTTACGGGAAGAAGGGTATAGCTGGAAACTATATTATCAAAGTAACTGAGAACCAAAAAGAACACTGCATGTTTTCCCCTCATATAGAGACCGTGGATTTTAATTTTTCTACGTGTATGAATTGGGGGTGGCTTAAGTCATAAAACAGGGACCATAAAAGAGGAAAGAGGTCAAAAGAAGAGAATAAGGGGAAATGAAGATAACTGCATTATTGAGACAAGAAGGCAAAAAGGCTCCTGGGTAGAGGCGGGTGGTCAGCAGGAGGTGGGGAGTGGGGACAGACAGACAGCGGTGGAGGAAGACTGTGGTGGTTCGAATGAGAAATGTCCCACATAGGCTCCGGTATTTGAATTTGTGGTTCCTAGTGCTGTTTGAGGAAGCTATGGAAGCTTTAGGAGGCAGAACTGTGAGGGGGAAAATTCACCACTAGGAGCTGGCAACAGTACGGACTCTCCCTCTGGAGTTGTAAGCCAAAATAAACTCTTCGTCCCATGAGTTGTTTATGGTCATGATGCTTTATATGAGCAACAGAAACATGTCATCACCAACAAAAACAAGATGTGTAGGGAGATGCCATTTTCCTAAAAACTATCTCTCAGCTCAGGAAGGAGAAGAGATGGTGTTAAACACAAAGAGGGAATGAGAGAGGCCACAAGCTGCCTCCCCCTAAGGTGGGGTTCAAGGGGTCAGATTTGGATGTGAGGGAGACAGGACTTCCATATAGCTCAGAGGTAGGGAGGGTTCCAAACAGGGGATCTGGTAGATAAGGGAGGTAGAGTGTTACAGGAGTAGACCATAAGTTACTTCTTCCTGAGACAAGACCTGGTTGTAAGGTGGGCATAACAAGGCAGTCATTGGTGGCCATGTAACCCTTTGAAACAAGTTAGGTTCAAAAGCGAGATGTGCAAACCACCTTTAAAATAAAGACATGATTGTGATTCCTGGAACAGGCAGTACAGAACATTTTGTAGTTAAGGCTACCGGTGGGGCATTACCCAATCCTTGAGGCACAGAGGGTTAATCATAAACAGAAATGAACCTAGTTTGTCTTTACTATAAGATGGATTTTAGGCTACAATGGAGGTAGACTGGTTCTTCAAAGGTTTATTCTGAAGCCGAGTAGGAGAGAGCATACAAGGAACATGGATTTAGGCTACACCCATATTCCAACATGGAAGAAACTTTCCCCAAGTTTTTATAGCAATGGAACGAAGGCCACAGTCAAGTCACTTTTTTTGGGGAGGAGGAGGCTGTTGACAAGGGGAGAGGATTAAGACAGGGTTTCTCAGTGTAGCCCTGGCTGTCCTAGAACTCACTATGTAAACCAGGCTGAGCTCAAACACAGAGATATTCTCTGCCTTTGCCTCTGGAGTGCTGGGATTAAAAGGGCGCACAACCATGCCTAGCAACGACAACTATTTTTTAAAATGGGTAAGAGCCGGCTGGCATGACTACCCACACCTGTAGTCCTACCACTACACTTGAGGGACAGCAGCAAGGGGATAAGGAGAGATAGGCCATCTTTAGCTGCACAGGACTGGCAGAAATAAAAGATATTCTAAAGGGACACTGGCATCTCTCAATCTGACTCTCTATTGAGACAATGAACGCCAAAGAAATGGGGCTTTCTCCAGGAATCTCATGCTGTGAGAAGGAAAGGAGCTAGAGAAAGAAAGGGCTTGTCTCCAGGAAAGCTTCAGGAAAGCTTTCACACAGCTCCAACAGCTTGCCAGACCACCGTACAGGGCGAGAGGGAAAGCAGACGCCTGGATCAGACCACACACATGTGCACATCCCTGGTCCTGTACTTAAACTCCAGGATCCTGAAGACAGATTGGGGACGACTGGGGATGACTGGGGACGGGTCTCTCTGTCCCTCCTTTCAAACAACCACACTGAATAAATCTCCCCTTCCTGCTTTCCATTTTAAGTCCGGCTATTTTAATGGGCTCTGAGAATGGGTGGCCAGACCAGTCAGTCCCCTTCGAGATTGCCTTTGACAACAGATTCTTCTGGGGAATAAATAGCAGGGTTTGTGGTTTATGTATCCAAATGTTTCATCCAAATGTAGAGGAACATATGGAAGCTCATCCCATCCTAGCTCCAATGGTGGGGGACAGCTACCAGGAAACTCCCACGGAGCGGCAACATCAATCACCTAGAAGGCCCGAGGAATTCTAAAAAACCTGGTGTGTGAGCAAGGTAAAGCTGGCCCCACGAAGCCGAAATCCGAACACACATACGGTTCTTTAACATTTTATGTTATTCTTCTTGAGAGAAAGAGAGAGAGAGAGAGAGAGAGAGAGAGAGAGAGAGAGAGAGAGAGAGAGAGAACATCCACATATGTTCAAGTGCCCTCCAGAGCCAGAATCGGGCTGCAGATCTCCTGGAGCTGAAGTCACAGGGATAGAGGGGTCTAGGAACTGAACTCATCTGGGGCTAGGTAAGGGCTCTTAACCCTTGCACCATCATCTCTCTAGCCCCTAAATATTCACATTTGTTGCAGAAATTACCAGAAGAGTAGAGGGCTGAAGACGCTACAGAAGAAAAGTGATGTGTATCTAAAGCATTGCGCTATTTCCTCACAGACAACTGGGGCCGTGCCAGGGCTTTCCTCACAGGGTCTGGCCTGACTGACAAAGCAACTCCGTAAGTGAACGATTGTCTCGTTATCTTTCTTGAACATAATACTGAAATGTAGACATTTGTTTGCTTGAGACGGGGTCTTGCTGTGTAGCCTGGGCTGCTCCGTGATTCACGGCCGGGCCGCTGGAGTACAAGGATTACAGGCATGGGCCACCCCACCCGGCTTAATGTTTTAATAGATAAATTATGTTCAGACTGCAAGACTGACTCATCTTTATACAATTAGATCACAGAGTTCCAGACGTGAAGAAAATGCATAAACAGCTATGGGAGAGTGGCTGAAATGCATGAAAGTCGCTCACTTTCTCGTGGTTTTACTTGAAGGCCCTAGTAGATTTTTATCACCCTGATACAAGCTAGAGTTATCTAGGAAGAAGAAACTCAACTGAGAGAACACCTGCAGGCAGGTTGGTAGATCATTTTCTTGATTAATGATTGATGTGAAAGGCCCGTGGGGGTTGGGATGCACCCTGAGCAGGCAGTCCTAGGTTGTATGAGAAAGCAAACTAACCAAGCCAAGAGGACGGCCACTAAGCAGCACTGCTTCATAGCCAAGCTTGGGTTCCCCAGAGGCCTGCCCTGCTTGAGTTCCTGTGCTGCCTTCCTTTGATGATGGACTGGGATCTGGGACTGTACACAGAAGTAAGCCCTACCCTCTCTGAATTGCTTTTACAGTTTTATCGCAGCAATACAGTCCTCTCTGCCTCTCCCTAGATCCATAGTAATTCTGAAAGAAACAGCCCTCGAACACTGAACCCAGGCGCTAGGCAGCCCCTGGAGGGGTGAGAAATGTGTTGGTGCACTGTCAAAGCTCTATCACTTCAGCTTATTGGTGGGGACCCTTCAAAAGCTCAAGGCTCCCCAGGGTCTGACCTGGTCCTGAGCTTCTGTGCTGAGTCTCCCCAGAGGCTCTGTGGAAAGCAACCGGCTGCAGCTGTTTAGCACGCCAGCTGCTTGAAGCATTGGAGCAAACAAGTTAACCAGAAACATAAAGGGGAAAGTGTAAGGAAAAAGGTCCACAGAGGCAACATCCAGAAGGTTCCTAAAATTACAGTGGCCAAGCTCAAAGAAGACAAGAGAAGGCCTGAAATGCCCGTGTCTGCCTGGGAAGAAGACGACGGCACGAGCACAGGCTCTGGCTTTACAGCTGTGAGCCTGGCTGAGGGTTTAGGACGGGCCTCAACAGGCACCCAGGATCTCTAAGCAGACTGGGAAACAGTAGCCAGTCTTGGCAGGAATGTGAAGAAACTGGAGTCCTCAGACACGGTTGGAAATATAAAATGATGCCGCCACGTTGCTCCACAGGGCTGCAGTTTCTAAAGGAAGAAGAGACAGAGAAGAAAGAAGACAGAAAGACGGGAGCTTTTACCTCAAAGAAACAAAAAGAAATGGTTTGTCCATACCCAGAAAGTTTCCCCAAATGCCAGGTTCCAATGCTGTAAGAGTTTAATGAAGTTTTACAGTAAGAAAACCATAAATCGAGACACTTTCTGAATACATCGGTAGGAAACATCAGGAAAGCAGGGAGATCAGCTACAGGCCTCAGGTGATGTCTGCAGGGGTCGGTTTGTACATTCCAAAAGGTTTACCTAACGGCCACAGAGATATTAGGTCACATGGAGAGGAAGACAATAAGTGGTTATTAAGTGTGTTAAAGATAGCCCAAGATAATTTGGCCTGGCAGCGTTCCATTGTCCCCACATCACTAAAGTTCTAATGAGTCAGTCAGCTTTTGTTGTCAGCTTCTTTCCAGGAATTTTTGTTCACAAAGTAACATAAAATTATCCTATGAAGCTGTATCCTTTCCTAAGAAAAACAAACATATGGCAACACAAAAATGTGCACATGGATGCTTACAGTAGCCAGAGCAAAAATAACCCGTATAGCTGGGTAAACGAAATGTATCTACACACCCAAAATGTATCCAACCACAAGAAGGAATGAAATGCCATGACTTCAAACGACCTGGGTGAACTTTCAAAACATTTTACTCTCTGACAGGATTGAGGTTCACACAGGAGAGGCCTGCTGCTGTTTTTGTCTTCTATGAAATTTCTGTTGCCAAGGAAGACAGGATTACAGTTCCCTCTGACAGATTGAGATGGCACGGTGTACTCTTGGTCATCAAAATCCTTGTGTAGCAGTTTTTAGTTGGTGAATATTCACAATGTGGGGGAAGCATGGCACCTACGATACAATCTCCACTACCCAAGTGTATGTACACTTACGGGATCTAGAACGACACATCGAGCTGAGCTGCTTGTGCCTGGGTGACTTTGTTCTTGCATTCTTATGTTTTGTTTCATATGTTACATATGTTTTAATATGTACGTAATGTACATATTAAAAAAATAAGTGAAAGCTTTTTTTAAAAAACTTAAAAGAAAAAAGTTCACATGGGACTAAAATTACATGCTTGTGCTCATGACACAACAGAGTAAGCACACACATTTAATCCCAGCACTCAGGAGGCAAAGGCAGGATGATCTCGGAGTTCGAGGCCACCATGGTCTACAGAGCTAGTATCAGGGCAGCCAGCGCTACAAAGAGAAGCTCTGTCCTGAAAACTAAACAAAGCAAGAATTCAGAGGCAAAAGAAACAGATTTCACAGTTACCAAAGGATGGTTTGGGATGCACAATAAATAGAAAGTGAGTGGCTACTAACAGCTATGATGTTTCATTTTCAAGTTGATAAAAATGTTTTACAATTGTACTGCAGTGCTAGCTATTCAACCCTGTGAGTATAAACTGATGTCTGCTTTAAAGTTACTTTGTACTGTATCACTCGTATCTTTAAAACAGTTAAAACAAACAGACAAATTGGTGTTTACAAAATGCTAAACTCAAGTACTGCCGCATGAGGTTTCCACTCAAAGCATTATTGAGTGAGGCTGGGGAAATGGCTTGGACGGTTAAGTGCTTACCAGCTACACAAGCATGAGGACCTCAGAACCAAAAGGGCTGGCAAGATGGCTCAGTGGGTTAAGGCCCTCGCTTCTAAACCTGACGACCTAAGTTCAACATTCAGAATTCCTACCGTAAAAGGACAGAGCCAATTCCCATATTCTAACCATGGTACATGTGATTACACACACACACACACTTACATGGAGGTTTAGGCCCAGGAGGGAAATCACATAAAAGGTGGGTGTTGTGGCCCACCTCTAGATGCCCAACACTGGGTGACAAAGACATGAGGATCCTGAGGGCTCGCTGACCAATCTAATCATAATAAGCTGCAGACTCTGTGAGGGACCCTGTTTCAAAAGATTAGATGGAGAGAGATAGAAAAAGACATTTAATAGCTACCTTGGATCTACACACGCACACACGAACGCACGCACATGCGTGCGCAAATTAAAGACTTCGAAATCAAATGTACTATTCACCAAAACAGTCCAGGCCGTAAAGCTAATCTTTGTAGATATCAAAGGACTAAATGATAATATAATGAAATGAAATTGTAATTCTAGCCTAGGTCACATGGTAAAATCATGACTCAAAGTAATCATACCAACACCACCAAAAACTTGAAGGACTGGTGAGATGGCTTAGCAGGTAAAGACGTTTGCCGTTAAGGCTACCGACCTGGATTTCATCCCAAAGACTCACATGGTGAAGGAGAGAAGCAAATCTTCCAAATTGTCCTCTACCTCTCACCCACAATGTGGTATACACACTATACACCTACACACACGCACACACACACACACACACATACACACACACACATATATACACACAGACACACATAAATGTAACAGTGATACGAATCAATCATTGTGTCACGCAACTCTAGTTCCAGCACTCAACAGGGCCGTGAGACAAGAGGTTCTCAAATTATGAGTCAGACCTGGTCTGCCACAGCAAGTCTCAGACTAGTCAGTGCTACACACACACACACACACACACACACACGCTGTCTCAAATGAATGAGACAGAAGGGCAGGGACAGAGGGAGAGAGACTGAAAATAACGAGGAGGCTGGAGATGGGTCAGCAGTTAGAAGCGCCTATTTCCAGGGGACTTAGGTTCGATTCACAGCACCCACCCGACAGCTTGCAACCATTCCACTTCAAAGGAATCTGACACCCTTTTCTGGCCTCGAGCACACAGTCTGTGCAGATGTACATGCAAGCAAAACACCCATTCAGGAAAAAAAAATAAATTCTGTTGAAATAATAGGAAATAAAAATTTGACTAGAAAATTCCCAGATGTTAAGGCTTAAATAAAATGGGAAGATAGCAGCAAGTTTTAAACTAGTCTGCATAGCGAGCTTTAGTAGGCCAGTAGGGATTACACATTGGGACTCTGACTCAGAAGCCATGCAAGGGAGTAGGCACTGGAGACACAGCTCATGATAGCCAAGGCCCTCCTCATTCCACAGGGAAAAATAAGGAGGGGAAGGGGGGACATTTCACAGATTGCCTCTGACCTAGGGACTCACACTAGCCAGAGAAGTGTGACGGTGCACCCGTACTCACGGGGTCCGTTGGTCTGTCCATGTTCCTACCGTCCTGAAGCATCCGAGCAGACAGAATGGCGGGAAGGTTGAAGACACGGTTGCAGGGCAACTGGGTAACGCTACTCAGGAGTGACGGTGCAGGGGTCGGTCTCCAGAAGGCAGAACACATCTGAATCAATGTCCAATATACGGTATGGTTTCCTCACACAGCCAGGACTCACAGGTCCGGTTATCAAGCGGTGAGAAGGGAATGATTCCACTTACTGTGACCCCTAATGACCCACTAGGAAATTGTTGGCTTCCAGTCCTGCGACCTTATCTGGCGGCCTAGAATTTTGGTTCCCGAATGGGGATTGATTCTCCCTAAAGACACACACACACACACACACACACACACACACACACACACACACACAACATTCCACATAACTGAAAGCTCAGACTTCTGGACACTTTGGGCTTCTAATGCCCTTAAGCCAAAAGGCTAAAAAAGGAAAAACAGTATTAGGGGGAAGTGACTGATCCAGATTACCAAGGGGAAACTGGATTGCTTCTCCACAATTAGATAAGAAGTAGAGAACAGAAGATCCCTTAGGGAGTACGTCCCTTGGTGTTATCATGTGTGTCCAGGCGGGACGACAAAGCACACAGACCCTTCAGGAATGAAGTTATGGGTCACTCCTCCAGGAAAGAACCAAGACCTGCTAAATGCTTTCTGAGGGTGGAGAAAATACAGACTGGGTAGTAAAGGAAGGAAGTTATAAATACCAGTTAAGGTCATGTGACCAGTTGTAGAAACATGGAATGTAAGTGACTTGAATATGTCCACCCTATTTCATTAAGAATGTGTCTGCATATGTATTTATACGCATTATGCAATATTCATATTTCTCTATTGCTTTATAATGTAACATGAAATCAATTAATATATTAGTGTTTATCACATTTATAAGACACTAAAACCCTAAGCATTCCTCAAAGGATATTGCCACCAGTTCTGAAATATAATGTGTTTTCGGTTGTATGTGGAACTGTTATATCATGTTAAGTGGAACTATGACGAGGTTATTGTTTAAGGGGATTGACTGTGTGTCAAGTTGACAGGGGTGCGCTTAGTTGTCGACTTAACTGTATCTGGAGTCGCCTGAAACCTACGTATATGAGCACACCTGTGAGAGATTTTCTTGATTGGATATAAATCTGGACCACACCTTTGGGCAGCAGCCCACCTGAAAGAACATGGAAGAAGGACTTTTGCCCTCACTTTCCCTGCCAAGTTCATCCATCCTACTCCTAAGGCGTTCGTTCCTTCCCTGGTTCACTTCAAGAGTCCAACAGAGACCAAAGACGAGCTGCGACACCCAGCTTTGTATACTGCATACTTAACTAGCAGAATCTTGAGCTTTGCACAGGGTTGGAAGCGACTGCTGGACTATCCACACAGACCACGCCCTGTAAGCCAGTCATAATAAATCCCCTTCAATTTCAATCATCAGTTTTATTGCTCCAGAGAGCCCTGACTAATACACTGCCACATTTACACAAAGGCATGGAACAGAGTTCTGAACGAAGGAAGAGAGAAAGGTGGTAGACCCACTGCCTACGTGTGCAAAGCCTGGGTACTCTCTTAGCAGGACAGAAAGGAAGACAGAAGAAAAACAGGATGTCCCTGGGTAGTTTTGTTCATCACAGCCAAAAAACTGCAAACAACATAAAGACTGCATTGGCTACCTACAAACGATGGGACATTTCTCAGGAACGAAGAGGGATAAGCTACTGACACACCTCAAAGTTATCACCATAAACAAAACCCAAGTAGCCCTTAGTGTACGAGACTCTTTATAGAAGTTACAGAATGGACGAATTAATCATTGCTAACGGAAGAATGAAAGTAGCTGTCTGGGCGGAGAAGGATTAACTGAAAGGAGGTAAAAGGGAACTTCCCCAAAACTGTCCTGTAACTAAAGCTGAGTGGCTGAGTGTTGTTTGCACAGGCAACTATGCTCTCAACATTGAGCTACACAGGGATGCAGCTCACTGGTGTAGCCTGTGTGATATAAGAGGTTCAGTCTCCAGCACTGAGAAAAAATGCTAATGTAGGCTCAGTGGTTTTACAGTATATGTACTGTGTATATATACATAAAAAATATAAACCTTGGCTTTGTAGCCCCCCCATTTGTGCACTAATTCTTGTCTCTGGTTTCATGTTCTAGAATGGTCTGTCTCTCACCAGCACTACCTGCTTTTTAAATTTCCTATTGGGAAATTCTTTTCAGCATACTGACTTGTTGAAGTCTCAACCGGAAGCTCCCAAAATCTTCCTTCCCGACTTCTCTAATAGTTCCCTGCTCTCCTCACAGTAAATCAGTTCTGAAAAGAAGTGAATGCTTCACTAAATAGCAAGTTCCCCTGAGCTAGATAAAACTGTTTTTGTACAGTTATTTATTTATTCTGTGTGTGTGTGTGTGTGTGTGTGTGTGTGTGTGTGTGTGCACGTGTGCTACTTGAGTGGGTGTCAGAGGACAGCATGTAGGAATAGGCTCTCTCCTTCCGCCATGCGAGCTTCTTTTTAAATCTTCACAATGTAACAATAATAGGGAAGTTGTTGTTGTTGTTGTTGTTGTTGTTGTTGTTGTTACTATCTCTGCTTAACAGACTAGGAAAGAATGCCTAGGGAAAAAATTCAGCGAGATTACATAACCTCTCAAAAATCAGAGAGCAAATACCTGATTCTAAACTTCACATAACGTGCTTTCTTGTTCAATATACTACACTGAGATGCTCAGAACTCTTTTAATATAAAAATGTTTAGCCAGAGAGAAGCATCCAGATATAGACGAAATAGGGGCATAGCCTTATTTCAAATAACATTTCAACTAAAGCTCCCATGACAATATGATTACACTGTATACATGAGGTGGCCAACCAGATAATTTACTCTCCAAATGGACCACTTTCAAGGATTAAAAACAAAAAACAAAAAGACCTAACAGTGATTATGTCAAGCTAATAGACATCATCCAGCACTTGCTCTGGGCGACTGGGAAATGCGGTCATCTGGTTGGTTTATAAGATGGCTTCATTCATGTTCTACTGCAGCATTTTTTAAAAGCAACAACCAGAAATAAAGAAAGGCATGGCTGCCGGACAAACGCAGCAGGAAAGGGTTAACACTTGAACAGTCGACCATCATTTGGTTCCAGGTTTACCCTTGACAGTTCTGCTTAATGTAGCAATTCTCTGGCTGGAAGGATTGGGAGTTAAAAAACCTTGTGTGTTTTCTCAAACAAAGATGACCTATTTATAAATATGAGCATTAACAGCTGACAACACTGCACATAAGAAACGGTTCCTATTTCAGTTTTCCAAGACAGTCACTGATCAGGAAATCTCACGACATAAAAGTTTATATAGCAATTTGAATTTTTAAATTATCTAAAAAGAAAGGAAGGAAGGAAGGAAGGAAGGAAGGAAGGAAGGAAGGAAGGAAGGAAGGGAGGAAGGAAGGAAGGAAGGAAAAAAGAAAACTCGCAGGTCCTAAAGAGTTTGAAAATTCTGCTTAACTGCTTCAAAGAAAATAGCTCAACTAAAACAGCTCTTAGCCCTACTTCTGTCTCCATATAATGTTTTCCGTCTGAGTGGTTTGGAGGATTCTACTGGATGCACCTCAAAAGTCCTGAGCCTTAAAAAGAAAAATACCCCAGGACCCCACCCACAGGCCACAAGAACTTTCCGGTGTGGGCTTAACCCACAGCAGCAGCAGCTCGAGCATGATGATGATGATGATGATAATGATGGACACAGTCACACTCAGGAGTCCCAAAATAATCTCCGCCAAACCTGGCCATAAGACTGCACAGCAAATACCCTCGCTACTCCCAACAGGGTTCCCAGTGTAAACAACCCCAAACCAGACTGAGCACAAGGTTATGAAGACGAGGCAATGTTTAACCGAGAGATTTTTAAAGTATTGTTCAGTTACAAAGTACACAAAGTTGTAGTGAAAGATCTACATTGTCTCAGACTCTACTCCTGCCTAACGAGAATGTATCACTTCCATTCCCATTCGGGAAACAATTCCCACACAGGGAAGAAAAGCATTCCAACACTGTCTAAATCTCCTAAACTTAACTTACGCTTTAACTTTCCTATTGGAACAATTAAAAGTGACAAAAACATTAATTTATCAACTATGCTGTAACATGGCCCAAGTGAAGCTCACTTAGAACCTGATACACATAACGAGGGATAAAAGTAGTTCTCCAAAAATAACCAATTTTGTAAGCCAAAAATTTAGCTTCCTCATCACTAACAACAAGTAGAACAAAATACTAATTATGATAGTCAGACTACCTCTAGCCAAATCATTTAAGACCTTAATCTTGAAAAAATAATTAACAGTCTAATTGAAATAATTAGAAAGTCTTAAGAATTAACTGGTACACTAAAAATGGCATAGCCCAGCTTAAGTTAGCTATCTCAAAATCTAGGCTCTGGTTCAATATGTAACAATTTATGTGAACTTGAGCAAATTATACTACTACTGCTCTTTAGTGTCTTCGATTGTAAAATGAGGCAAATATACAGGTAAGTTTGTTCCCTGTTTATAAAGTGAAGCTTTAAACATGTCTTTTCAAGTGACATCATTTCCTAGGGAGGAAAAAGGCTTTTAAGATAAACACTAGATTCCACTCAGAAAATGTCTTAAAATTTAAAAGCACTGTACAGATAGTGGGACACACCTATAATCTCGGCACTCAGATCAAAGCAAAAGGATACCAATTTTGAGGACAGCCAGGGAGGGCTTTTGTAGCAAGTTCTAAGCTAGCCTAGTCTAACAGTGAGACCCTGTCTCAAAATATCAAAATCGAAATAAAGTTTTAAGGTTCAATTTCCTAGTAACACAGCAGTGAGGCATCTCATTAAACAGATGCCAGTGGCAGAAAGGAATCAGAAAAGAGCCTCAATTAGATTCTAGGTGTGTCTGGTTTCTAATCCTATATTCTTTGGTAATCATTGCAAAGTCACACGTTGCTATATTTAGCAACAATTATTTTAGGTGTGGGGTAATGGCATGGACACAGGGCATGGGATCACCAGAAGAGGGTATTAAGACTCAGCTTTTGGGTTACTGTTAGGCTGGGCAGTGCAGGGGAACACGCCTGACATGCTGACTGATAAAGACATGACATTATTGCAGTAGCTGCAGTCCTCCCTGGGCACTTTCAAAACTGTCAAACTTCGCCTTCCTCATCCTCCCTGCCGACACTTGGTATGACCAAGCCACCAGAAAGAGGAAAGCAAAACAGTTCCTACAGATGTCTCACATCTATACATTTTTTAAGTTTTTGACCACTGAAATACATTTTTTTTCCAGAAAATTTAGTGTACTGTTTCTACAAAGGTATCAAGATCTAGATTTCGATTCCTAACTTTGCTACTAATCGATCTTGTGCTAGGCACTCAACTTTTCTTCAATTTAGTTCCTACAGCAAAGTGTGATTTTTTTTTTTCCCCAAGCCAAGTCACTGTAACTCAGGGCTTTAACGGACCCTGAAGAAGCAGACAGGAAACGTCACTATCATTTATCCGCCTTTTCAAAATAGACCCAAGGCTGGTATAACACGGACTTTCGAAAACAACTACTCATTGCTACATTACAAGCACATCTCCATGCTACCCATTTGGGCATTTCACCAGTGAGGAGTGGCCTGGCGTAAAATGGACAATTAAAACCACAGGGAGGGTGTGCTTTTTGGGAACAAGGCCCTGCGTTCAGTTCCCAGGACATTTAAAAAAGTCTTTAGAAAGCACTTTTGGCCAGCACACCTAATCCTGTAGGGATGGGAAGGAACATCCAGATGAAAAGAAGGGAAATTAGCCACCGCTGTACGGCACTACCCTAATTTACGGTAAAATGCCATTAACTTTAAAAGATAGATGTATATGCTGCAATGTTATTTACCGAAGAGGCCATATGGGTCTCCATATGTCCACACCTGACTTTCTCCTGCATAATGAATTCGTCCACCTTACTACATCATTATAAATGTAAGAGAAAAGACATCATCCTGGATCTGCACCATTGTGTCCTATCATACCTGAGGAAAAGGTTCTAATTTAGTAACAGAATTACCACAAAAAGCCATTAAATTACTAGAACTTAGGTCCTTTAAAGCTCATGGCCCCAAATTACTTCTCTTCAAATCTGTGCTGGGGCCTCCCTTTCTTTTGGAAAATAAAAGCCAAGAACTGTTTTTAAAAAGGCATTCCAAAACACTGGGTAAATGAGGAAACTTACTTTTTTTTATAAACAGTCACATTTACATAAGCATTCGGTAGAAGCTAAATAAAGTGGGCAAGCCCACTTAAGATATAACCACTTGCTCCCCACCATCGCCACAACCCAAAAAAGAGGAACACTCACACCCTGGACCTGTGATTGGGTGAGTCTGTTTTCATTCTATCAAAATCGATATCACTTGTGACGCTAATATAAAAGTGGGCAGACATATGGTACCTTCGAGAACCAGAGTACTAATTCCAGTCATAGGCAAACATTTTAGGGACACACAATTTCACAACTTGGGAACAATCTACGTGAGAGGTGCCAACTTTACAAATCTGCTCATGGCTAACCATGAAGTTCTGTCAGAAGTCATGACACAGAGGAATGGGCACACACTGTACAGGGCACATTCCCTTGGGGCCGGGATCACCCCACAGTGGGTCGATGGGGGCGGGAGGCAGTTTTTCATGAGAATTTCATTACACACACAAGTAAGCCACAGAGACCCTGGAATCTGAGCAAGGATCACCTCAAGCAAGTGGCAACAAATAGGGCAGCGCCTTGTGCTACAGACCCAAAAACTTCAGAAGAAAACAGAAATGCACCAGTGAGAAGTGTGAGGGGGAACGTCCGACAGAAGAGGGGCCAGCGGCAAACGGAGGCTCTAGACTTAGGGAAGAGGCAATAGTTCTCCCTGAATCTGCAAGCTCACGCCCAGCCGGGTCATAGCTGAGGCGGCCGCCCTCTGCTTACCTGGTGGACGTCATGACTTCACCTACCCGTCCCGCACCGCAGCGCCCCGCGCCCGATGTCCGATGCTCAGCGTCTGTCTGGGTAGCAGTAGGTACCACAGCAACTGCTCCCCAGCTCTGGCACTCAGCGACGGAGAGCGCGTCCTCACACACCCCGCGCGCGGGCGGCCCGGGGCGAGCTGGCCCCATGCACCGATTGGCTGCGGCCAGAGGAGGGCGGACGCCCCGCCCCTGTCGGTCCGCTGTAGCCCCGCCCCCAGGGCTGAGCGCCGAGGCTCGTTGCCCGTAGGGCTCGGTCAGGCTCGCTGCCACGCGGGCTAGCTGACCAGCAAGAGGGCTGGCTAGGGGGCACGGTGGCCATCTTGAGTCCTGGTAACCACCTCCCCTTGCCCTCTCGGCCCCACAGGGCAACAAGGTTGAGTGCCCGCCTCAAAAATGGCCGCGCCGCTGGCAACCGGGTTCGCAGTCACATGGGCACGCTCTACCTCGGCGAGCTCAGGTCCCTTTAACAGTCTGGGGAAAGGGACGCTGTCAGGACAAATCATGGACGCGGTTTAACAGCCCGCAAAACCTCATCTGCAGAGGAAAAGCAGCCACCTGGAAAACCTCGGGCTGGGGAAAACTATAAGCGTGGCAACAACTGCAAGACGCGCTGAATTACGTTCTTGAACTTCAGAAACACTTATACAGTTACCTAATATAAATGTATTTGGGGTTCATTAAACTGTGAATCAGAATCTAAGTGAGGCGAGGTCCCAACAACCGGTATTTTTAGTATGTACCCAAGTGATCCACATATGCACCAAATAAAGTTTACATCCTCCGAACCAAACTACCCAATGCCCTATTTTGCCACGCATGTCAGATTACCTTGCTTTCCTCAATACCTGAGCTGTTAAACAAGCATTTAAAGCCACAGTATAAACTTGATGCTCAAGTTTATAGTGAGCTACAGTGAGTTAAGAAGCCGATAATGAATCACTAATAAACTGCAGGAAAACACAGGGGGTGGAATCAGTAAATGCTTTATGCCCCAAATAGCTTTTGCTTATTCCTTCTTTATTCTCTGTGTAATAATATTTACGTTAGCCGAGGACAACATCCAGCGGCATTCATTTACTGAGCACATACAATGGTGATCAATTTCCTTGGTCTGGCATATGTCAGAAACAAGTCCAACACTATCAAGGCATAGATGGGGGAGAGGAAACGAAGACCTGGCTCAGCCCTAAAGTGTTTGTCTCCTGAGCATGAGGGCCTCACTCAGTACAATCTTCGGGGTCGCTAAAGGAGGAGGGCAAGGGAGGAAGATAGCTCAGCAGTTAAAGCAATAAAAAGTTTGAAGGGACCGATAAATATAGTGGACCTAACTTTAATGTTAAAAGTGAAGCAATGTGATTTCTCTTGAGGCTCAGTTACTTGAGAAACGTAAACGCAAATATATTACTTAAAGGAACTGGACTTAGATGTGCTTGGTCTTCCAGAGTCCGCTGGGTAAAGGCAAACTGAGGAAGCTGAGGAACCAGCTAGAGGGCAGAGGCCCCATGCACTGATCCACCCCCCCAACCCTCTCAACTGCTCTTCTGTCCACTCTATCTAATCTCGGTTTGAAAGGCTGCCGCAAAGCAGACAGTGAGCCCCAAGTAGCTGACTGACTCTAGATAGCAGAACATGGTGTGGCCCCACCTACTCATCTTCTCAAGAGACGCTCCAGGCCCAGAACAATAGTAATGCTCTTAAAAAGCAGCCACTCTGTTTTTAGAGGACAATAAAGTGGAAAAGCACTCCAAAACGTTTTCAGTGGGAAGATAAATGAGTGCATTTCTGGAAAGCCTTTGCCAATGTGTAACAGAAATTTCATTTTTTTGAAGCAGTTACTTATTAAAAAGTAGACAACATGGACAAATATTCTATATCCAGTTACAAACTTGATCATTAACAATACCGAAAATGTATTACATAGCAAGGTAATATTTCAATAGTAGAATATTATAGGGCAATCATGAAATGTTTCCATACTTTATCAAAGAAATAGAAAAATGCTCAGAGACAATTTAAAAAAGCAAAAATGCAGAATATAATCTGTGAAGTTTTAAAAAGCACGTGTCATATATTCATTAAAAAAAAAAAAAAAAAAAGAGGGGGCTGGAGAGATGGCTTAGCAGTTAAGAGCACTGACTGCTCTTCCAGAGGTCCTGAGTTCAGTTCCCAGCAACCACATGGTGGCTCACAACCATCTGTAATGAGATCCGATGCCTTCTTCTGGTGTGTCTGAAGACAGCTTCAGTGTACTTACATGTAATAAATAAATTTAAAAAAAAAAAAGGACTGGGAAAAACACACCTAACTATCATCACTGGAAAGAAAATTCACATAAAATTTTCCATATTGATACAGCTTTTAAACTTTCTAACACCCACTGTCTTTTGTGTTTACTGTTTTTATTGTCATATTTATTTATGGGCTGTCCCACACATGCCACCGTGTGCCCATGGAGCACAGAGGACATCTGCAAGAGTTAGCTCTCTCCTACCATGAGTCCTGGTATCGATTTCAGGTTTGTGGCCTAAGCGGGTTTTCTTTTGGAGGTTTTTGGTTTTGTTTGGTTTTCTGGGACGGACTTTCTACTTTGTACCTCCAGCTGTCCTAGAACTCACTATTGTAGCCCAGGCCGACTGGCATTAAACTCGAATCCTCTGCCGCCGCTTCCCAAAGCCTGAGGTGCACACCTGAGGTGCACACCAGGCCACCTACACACCGGCTTTACAGACATTAGCATTTTTATAATATCAATTTTTATTTTTTTTTGAAAGCTGTGCTTAATTTTATGTGCTTGCTACACATATTGTACGTGCACTAGAAGGGGGCAGATAATTTATTTGAGATAGAACCTCCCTCCATCTCTCAAGCTGGCCTTACATTCATAATTCTCGGGGCTGGGGATTTAGCTCAGTGGTAGAGCGCTTACCTAGGAAGCGCAAGGGCCCGGGTTCGGTCCCCAGCTCCGAAAAAAAAAAAAAGAATCATAATTCTCTTGCTCAGTATCCCAAGTGCTGGGATGATAGGCGTATAGCACTATGCCTAGCTCTGTGATATTAACTTTATTTAATAATGTTGTTGTTGTTGTTGTTGTTGTTGTTGCTGTTGTTGTTGTGTTTGTGTGTGTGTGTAGTACACACTTGTGTATGTATGTGGTGATGGGGATTAGACATAGGACCTCATGATGCTAGACAAATACTCTACCCCTTACCTAGATCCCAGTACATTGTCATCTTAAAATGGCTTAAAAAGGCAAAACATCCCTGCTCTTTTTAAAACCTCTATAATCTTAAGAACACAACTAACAAAACTGCCCTTATTTTTAGAGGATATGGATTTTTTTTTGTAAATGTCTCATTTTTCACGTACATGAAGTTTTTTTTAAGATTACTTATTTATTTTATGTATATGAGTACACTGTAGCTGTGTTCAGACACAGCAGAAGAGGGCATCAGATCCCATTACAGATGGTTGTGAGCCACCATGTGGTTGCTAGGATTTGAACTCAGGACCTCTGGAAGAGCAGTCGGTGCTCTTGACCTCTGAGCCATCTCTCCAGCTCATACATGAACTTTTAAAGACAGGAATAATAACAAAGTATCTATGATTTTCTTGGTTAATCACTTTGTCACGGTAATTAAAAGTAAAAATAGCACTTTGGAGCTGTGCTTGAATAGCCCAGTTGTTATCATGTGGACTATTTCCCACATGGCTCTTAAAAATGCAGCCCACCAACCTCCTACACACATCCCCTTACTAGGTATTAAAAAGATTGTATTTTCAAAGCAGTTTTATCTTACTTACAAGAGAAAGCATCTTACAACGTGTGTCCTTGCATAAAACGACTTACTGCAAGAGGCAGAGAGAGGCCACCTGGTCTACACAGTGAATTACGAGGCCATCAGAGTTACAGTGAGACCCTGTCTCAAAACAAGCAAAGTCATACCATAGTATAAGGCACAAAAAATGAGGGAGGGGGCCAGAAACATGGAGGTAGGGAATTCTTTTCCTTTTAATGGTTTGTTTGTATCGTTTTTTAATGAGGTGCATGTGTATTGGGGTAGGGTATGTGCTTGTTGAGTGCAGAGGAGACCAGAAGGGGACACAGAATGCCCTGGAGTTAGTTGGTGTTACAGGCAGTTGTGAGTAACCTGACCAATCTGGGGTCCTCTACAGAGCAGAATGAGGTCTTAACCACTGAGCCACAGTTCCAGCAACAAGGAGATGGGTATTTTAATGGTGGGCCTGCCAAAAACTGTCTAACCTTCAACAAATGGTTTGATCATCAGCTTCCTTATCTGAAACACGAAGGAGTTCGTTCTATGTGACAGATCAGATGCACTTCAGTTCTTACTAAAGAAAAAACTGCGTACTTCTGTCCCAATACAAACTGAGTTGTCTGTAACAGCCCTGGCTGTCCTGGAACTCCCTTTGTAGACCAAACTAGTCTCAAACTCACAGAGCTCCACTTGCCTCTGCCTCCTGAGCACTAAAACTAAAAGCATGCACCACCACATCTGGCTCCTGAGTTGTCTTTTTAAAGAACCAATTAACATTAGTTTTAGTTAGAGAAGATCATTCAGATAAACGCTGGAACATATAGCTATCTCAAGACATGTTACGAGACGTTGACTACTTCTGATTATCTGCACATTCTTAGGTTATATTTCATTTTAATGTTCCATTTTTCAAACAATCTTTATATGGAACCTGACAATTCATTGGAGATTTCAAAGTGTACAATAGCACGTCAAGTGACTGAACCTTAGTAAAACTTAACACAATTTCTCAGGTGTAGTCACACAAGTGTTTAATTTTCAGTGAACTGGTGCTCAGTGAAAACTATTTAAAAGTATACAACTGCTTCCCAAGCATTCATTAATTCATCAAATATTTACTGAGTGCGGTACACACTTTTAATCCCAGCACTACAGAGGCAGAGGCAATGGGGAGCTCTGTGAGTTCAAGGCCAGCCCTGTCTACATAGAAAGTTTCAGGCCAGTCAGGGCTACACAGTGAGATCTTGTCTAAAACACATACGCACTATACATATATACCTCAATACACATGCACACACATACACACACGTATGTATGTGTGATTCCCCTCTTCTGTGCTAGACACTAGATATGCAGCAAAGATAAGCGATTCTCCTTTTGTAGGATTTACATTCGGGCTGAAGTGTTACAGATGAAAAACCAAGGAATGAACAGGAACCACCGAACCATCTCTAAGGGAGGCACACAGGGTCTTGTGCTCACAGATAAGCATTAGGGGAACTAGAGCTGTTAAACACACGGGGCTGGTCCTTCAGATTCTATCTATCCATCCAGAGGCTGAGAGTGGATGTGGTTAACAGCCTGGACCTTTGCATTGCACTATCTGTGTGGCCGAGACCACACGGACTCTCCCCCAAGACACTTATCTCTCATGAGTTTGTCGATCTACACAAAGCATCTTTATGGAAAGTGTCACATGTAGTCAATCTATATAAACCATCTTTACGGAAAGCGTCACACATAGTCTATATATATTTATATATATTTGCTATGCTTAAATATGCCTAAAATAAACCATTCCAGATCATTCCTGATATTTGAACCGACACGGGCTACGTCGTTGTGCTGAACTGAACTGCCTTCCTGCCTATCACAGATGGTCACTCTGCTGGCCAGGATGGTATTCAGAGATATACAACCAAGATGTCAACGCAGGGAATGCCTTTGCATTGGATCATCAAGGATGTTCTCTCTACCGAGGGAGAACTCAGGGGCAAGAACTAGGTGGGGAAGCCCGTTTCCACACAGGGCAAACCTAAAAGATCTCGACCACCACTGTAAGAAAAACAAATAAAAAGAAGGGCATCTGGCCACAGATCTACGAAATACAATGAGTAGACACATGACAGGAAGCCACTGTCATTTAAACAATGGAAAACTGATCTCACGACGGTGCCCGGACTTCATACGCCTTGAGTGGAAAAGAGAAGCAGGAAAGCAAAAGCTCAGGAGCTGAGTTCAAGAACTCGGGACGTTCGCTCTGCGAGCAAAGATAGGAAGGGCTGTGAAGCAGCTGGGTCCCGGGTCATTTGCTAGAGGACTAGACACTGAGGCTGGAGCTGGAACTCACTGATAAAGACTGGGAGCTTGGGAGATTAGAGTCAAGCCAGGGGCAGAGATCTAGGAAACGCGATATATTTTCTAATCTGTCTTGAACCATAATGCTTTCTCTCGTTGTTGTTGCTGTTGTTGTTGTTTTAAGATTTTTAAAGTATTTTAAATATTTTAAGTATTTTGCCCACATCTAAGTGCACTACATGTATGCAGTGTCTGTGGAGGTCAGAAGAGGGCCTAAGAAGCCCTGGAACTGTAGCTACAGCCTGCCTATCACAGGGCACCCTGTCTGTAGGTGATGGGAACGTAAGTCAGAGCTCTACTAGGGCCGCAAGTGCTCTTAACTATTGAGCCATCTCTCCACCCGTTTTCTGTTTTCTACCAACTAAATAAAAATACGTAACTTGACTTGTGCGTGCAGTTTCACTAGGACAACAGCCTGAAGGGGACAATTCTACCTGAGCATCTTCCAGCAGCCTCAGGTATGTAAAACTTGCTGCCTTCATTTATACTTCACCCAATGCTGTGAACGTTGCAAGCTCTTTCCCATTGGGATTACGGCAGCCCTGGCAGGAAACACCTTACTATCATTTTACAGAAGAGAAAAATCAGAAGCTCAAAGTGGCCAAATCATCTATTTGCCTCGTGTCATCCTTTGTAGCCCAGAAATGCAAGCCATGGCAGACTGACTTCCCAACTGGGCTCATTACACGCAGGCTGGAAAACAGTCTTCTTACTGGTGTGAACTCAAGGTCTTCTGACAAGTCTGACAAGTCTGAGACTTTTATAAATACCCAGGTCTCACACACTCTTATCCAGGAGGCAGGAATCCAGTCACACACAGCTTTCTAAGTAGCTACAGCTTAGCACAAAATACCTTCATTGCTTTTCTTAGATCTCGGGTTTTAAATTTCCAACCACAGTCTCATTTCTGTCAGAATGACTCTTTTTTTTAATCACAACAAAACAAACTTTTCTTTCTCACCCTCCAAGAACTGAGGCGCCAACAGAGTGCGACAGCATTCATATATAATCCCAGCCATGGGGAAACTGAGGCAAAAGCACCCGAAGTCCAGGCACAGCTCAAACTACAGAGTTTGAGGACAGCCTGGAGTAACAAAGAAAGAAAGAAGGGGGAGGAAAGGGGGGAGAGGGTGAGCGTGGGGAAATAGCCAATTTACTGTTAAGCTAAGTAACTGATCTCGGAATTTAACTTGTTGTGCAAATCAATTTTAACATCAGTAGCATCATTTCATACTAAGATTTTTTTTTTTCTCCTAAAGACTCGGAAGTGACCACAAATGTTCACAAGGGTTCCACTTGTTACTGATTTCTAAATGCCCCTTAGGTGTGTCCTTTGCTAACCCCTACTGCTTACCACTTTCCACAGGAGAGGAAGGTTGAGTGTGGTCTCTGATACAGAGTGTATTTTTAATCAAAAATGTTCTGAAAAAAATAATCGCCATCTACCTTGTTGGTTTTGAAATGATGGGGCTAGAGAGAGAGCTCAGTAGTTAGGCACACTAGATAATCTTCTTGAGGACCTGTGTTCAAGGGCCAGTACCCACATGGAGGCTTACAACTATTTGTAATTCCAGTCCCACAGGATCCAATAATTTCTTCTGTCCTTCAAGGTCATCAGACATACAGAGACATTCATGGAGGCAGAAAAGCCCATACGTCACCACCACCACCACCACCACTACCAACATCATCATCACCAGCACCACCATCATCATCACCAGCACCACCATCATCATAACCACCACCACCACCATCATAACCACCACCACCATCATCATCACCATCACCACCATCATCATCACCATCACCACCACCATCATCACCATCACCACCACTACCACCACCATCATCATCATCATCATCATCACCATTTTAATTTAAAAATCGTTCTTGAGAGAAATGGCTCAGTGGTTAAACACACACCTGAAAGGCCTAAAACTCCAGCTCCAGAGAATCTGATGCCCTCTTCTGGACTGAGGGCACCTGCACCCTCATGCATACAAACCCACCCAGAGGTGCATATAAATTAAAATGAAGTAAAATTTCAAAATAAATAAAAATGAGTAAATAAAAAGTATCCTTCAGCACAAGGGCAACAGAAGCAGGACCGTGAGATCAAAGCAAGCCTGGTCTAGACAAGCAAGACACACACTATCTCAGCACAAAGCTGATTGATAAAAAGTTACTTTAGAGTGGCGGCCCATGCCTGTGATCTTGGGAGACTGAAGTAAGGTTGTAAGCTTTAGGACACATAGTAAGATTCTTTTCCTTTTCCAGACACTGTTTTTCTGTGTACTCCTGGCTGTCCTGAAACTCACTCTGTACTGCACCTGGCCTCAGACTCAAGAGATCTGCCTACCACTGCCCTGTGCTGGGACTAAAGGTGTTCGCTACAATGCCTGTCAGAGTATATTTGACGTAACAACTTCAGTGCCATCCTGAATTTCTGACCCACCAACTCTTGGAGCTCAACTTTGGAAGAGGAAAGCACATTCTCTGTGAAGACGACATTTTACATTGTGCTACAATGTGAAGGCATACGGATAACTCAAACGGCTTCACAAACAGTGCACTGCTACCTCCCACCCTCTTCTTCCCCTGCTGCTCCTCCTCCAGGGGAAGGTCTCCTCACCTCACTAACTGCTCAGTCAGACCTCACACCCAAGATGCTCCTGCTCAGCCTCCTTAGTGCTGGGAATTAGAAGACTCCGCCAGATAGGTGCCTGCTTCTCTTTTATAAACTACTGGTGATGTAAAACAGACTGATTCGCAATTCAGTCTGAAAAATACGTGAGTCTATACTCTTTCCTCACAGGGGAGATCCAAACCTAAACCAACCCCTCTAAGATCTTGATATCTTGATAAAGCGCTTTTCCTTGTACCGTGCTAACAGTCCAAAGGCGTTACAACTTACATCCTCCAGAAGTTTCTCACAAACTCACATATCTCAGAACATGTGAAAAGCCAAAAAGGATGTCATAAAAGAATCAGGAAGCTGAGAAGAACTAAGAATGTTTCTCTTTGTCAACTGTATCTTGTTTTCTCTTTCCCTTCCTCATTCACAAATCTATTTCCCCCTTCTAGTTTTTTTTTCTTACGTTTATAAAGCAGGATAAAAATGATATTTTAGGATATTCTAAACACTATTTAAAGAATTTTTTCAATCGGACTTTTAAAAATAAGTTGCCTGGGGAAAGCAGAAGACATGGCTCAGCAGTTAAGAGCACTGTTCTTCCAGAGGACCCAGGTTCAATTCCCAGCACCCACACTATGGCTCACAGCCATCTGTAACTCCAGGTCTAGAGTACCCAATGCTTTCTTCTGGCCTCTGTGAGAACCCATACCCATAAGAGGTATGCAGAAATGCATACAGGCAAAACACTCATAAGCATAAAATTTTTAAATAAGCTACCTGAAACTTTAACAATTCTTTATAGAGGTCACTTTTTGTTTACTGTTTTTCTGTATTGTGACATTTTCGAAACAGTGTCTCACTACGTAGCTTTAACTGGCCTGACACTCACAATTCAGTCTGGTCTCAGCTCATAAAGATCCACTTGCCTCTGTGCCCTGACTGCTGGGTTAAAATATGAACTCTCGCTCCTGACACTGCTGTTTTATTTATTTTCATTTTTTTTTCTTTTACTGTGTGTATGGACTCATAGGTGCCGAAGCACATGTATGAAGGTCAGAGGACAATGTGTTTGGAGTTGGTGTTCTCTGTCCATCATGTAGGTCTCAGAGAATGAACTCAGGTCGTCAGGCTTAGTGACAAACACCTTTACCTGCTAAGCTATTTCACCAGTCCTGTTTGTGTGTTTGTTTGTTTGTTTGTTTGTTTTTAAGGCGGGTGTTGCTATGTAGCCCAGGTTGATTTAAAAATTCAATCCTCCTGCCTCAGCTTTCAGAGTGCTAGGGATTCACCACTACAGAAGCTGAAAGTTTGGGCTTTTTTTTTTTTTTTTTCTTTCTTTTAATTGGCCACGGCTCAAGGTTATTTGTTACAGTGGTCATTTCTAAAGCAAAAGATTTTTCATCTCTGCTGTTCTGATAGGATTTTAAGCTATTAACAGTATTAACCGATTATTAGCTCCTTAGAAGATTACTAGTAATTGTTCCCTGTGTAAGGCAGGAGCGCTGGCTAAAGCAAAGGCCTCTTTAACGTTTTAATCCTGTACCCCACTGTTGACGGTTGTTTTAGATCTCAAAATTGTGGGTAATTGATAAAAATACTTTAATAAGACATAGGACAGGTTAAGTCCTAGTCCTGAAATTCAATGTATGATTACAGGCACGAACTCTCTGAACTGGAGTAAAGGTTATATTTTATGCTCTATGTGTTGCACAAGCGTGCCCACGTGTGTGGAGACCATGTATTCGCTGATGCCCAAGGAGGCACCTGATGCAGGTGCTGGCAACCAAAGTAGGCTCCCCTGAAGGAGCAGCAAGAATTCGTAAGTGCTGAACCATTTCTCCGGCCTCCATCCTCCATTACCGTAATAACTAATAACACTAAAAAGATAACACTCAAAGGATTAGAATCAAGGAAAAGCACAAAATTTGTGAAGCAAGCTTAAACTCATCAGGAACTATTCTCTTACCTGCGACACTTTAACTAGGAAGTGCAAGCAACACTGGCTTTCGCAATTATTACTTAGAAAACAGAAGCTGCTTAAAATTCAAACCCGGCACAGAAGCTGCTTAAAATTCAAACCCGGTGAGTTCAGCCGGGTAAGACACACCACCAAGTGTATGCCACGGAGAATATTTACTCCTGGGTGGAAACACCACAGCTGCAGAGCCCAGACGGCTCCGCAGAGGAAGGCATGTGCCAAGCACCACAACTGGGCTCAGTCGCCAGGAGCCAGAAGGTAGGAGAACCGATTTCCATCGAGCTGTCCTTCGACCTCAGCAAACGTGAGATGCGGCACAGAGGGGTACGCGTGTTTAAATGTAAGACAAAAACAAATCAGTAAAATAATTAAACTCCATGTGTGAAGAAGGAAAGAAACTGGAAAGTCAAAAGTTTAAACCTGATGACAACACACACTCGTTAGCAGTGTGCGCGCCTACTTCGTACAGAATTCACTGGAAGAGCTTTCAATTAGTAGATCTGCACTGTAACATGAACAGCAAGGAAGGATGAGTCAGGGGCCCAAGTGTGAGATGAGCCCCACCATGAAATCTTCTTTCTTTGTTTGTTTTCGGGGGGGGGGGGTTCCAGGTAGTTTTTCTGTGTAGCCTTGGAAGCCCTGGAACTCAATCTGTAGACCAGGCTTGCATGGAGGAACTATTGACCCTTGGGTTTATTCCTCAACTAAGGGCACTTCAGATGATGTCAGAAGTATCAATAAGAAAATGTAAGCTGAAAGTAATTATCACTTTCTTTTTTTTTTTAAACATTTATATATATATATATGAGTACACTGAAGGTGTTTTCAGACACACCAGAAGAGGGCATCAGATCCCATTACAGATGGTTGTGAGCCACCATGTGGTTGCTGGGAATTGAACCCAGGGCCTCTGGAAGAGCAGTCAGTGGTGTAGTCAGTGCTCTAACCACTGAGCAATCACTCCAGCCTACTATCATTTTCTTTAAACACGTTACTTTCATCTAAAACAAAATCCAAAGAAAACCGATGTTTCATTTGTTTCAGAGTATATTACAATGGGAAGTTAAAAGTTGTGGGATCAAATCTCACCTCTGATATTTAATAACTAGTAAAGTAGCTATTTTTCCCTAGAGAAATAAATGAACCTCTTTGGACTTTGATTCTCACAACAGTGTGAAACAAACACTAGACTCGATCTTTGTCAGTACCTCGCCAAGCACTAACGATCTGGAGTCTAAAACATGTCTGCGGAGTTTCCAATAGAACTATATGCAACTCTGAGTCACCATTTCCAAACTTCTCTGGCTCATCCTCAGGTCCGTGACTGCTCTCACAACCAAAGCCAAGATTTGCAGGAAGTTCCAGCTTTAGGAGGGAACACTTACAACTGCCCTAGGAATTTGCACCCAGCCCTCTCCTACCCTTCTCCCAAATCCCATTCCCTCCAGCCTTTCCAAGCAGTCCTTGGGGAGTTGGGCTGAAAGAATCTGTGGCAATCTAATTTCAAGAAGCAGCATCATGCCCAAAGAGAGGCAGGTAACTTCTTCCCAGCACATGGAAGGCGGTTTTACAGGGACTCTTGTGAACGCAAGAACTTACAGGCAAGCCAGGGAAACACAGTAAGGACTCTCGTTTGAAGGAAAATTTTCAAAAAAAACCCCAAGATTATGGCCAAGAGGGAAACAATTAAATACCTTTTCATCTGACTTGAGATTTACAAGATACCATCAAGTCTTCTCCAGAACGCAGGCAAGCTTCACAAAGAACTGTGGTCAAAGGGGTCAGGTGTGTGTGAAGGGATGCTGCACTGTCAGGGATCCTTGTCTGGAAGCACAGAAATGTACTTCTCTACAAAGCATCCTTCAGCAAGGGTAGTGGTATACCCCTGACATCCAGCACCTGGGAGGCTGAGGAAGGAGTATCCCTGAAAATTCAAAGCCACCCTGGGCCACACTGGGAGCTCAAGACTACCCTGGGCTACCTGGGAAGATCCTGTCTCAATACATACATACATACATACATACATACATACATACATACATACATACATACATACATGAATGGTTGGAGCCCAATCCAGGACCCATATAATAGAAGAGAACTGATTCCCACAAGTTATCCTCTGACCTCCATACATGTGCTATAGCATACAAGCCCTTACACACACACACACACACAGTCTGCCTCTCTCTCTCTCTCTCTCTCTCTCTCTCTCTCTCTCTCTCTCTCTCTCTCTCTCTACCTCTCATCCAAAGTCCACCGAATCCCCTTAAAACCTATTCCCCTATCCACCCATTAAAAAAGACAAATCATTTCCTTCATGTCACTTAAAATACTATTTGATTCTAAACACTTACTGAAGGTAATAACAGACCTGTGCTTTGTGACAGCAGCTCTAATCTAACAGTGCAATTATATACATTTACATGAGGGTTAAGTAGCAGACAAGTCCAGGTGGAATTTGTTAGTGTACGCTTTGAGGGGCCTTCACATGCTATCCCAAACTAAAACCACACCAACCAGTGCACTGTGAGTGTGTCAGAACAGAGACTTACGGTAGAAGGCTGCCTTACCTTTATGACATAACAGCTTAAGCTTCAACCGTACTAAGAACTAAAACTGATTAAGATCTCAGCTGTGCTGAGGAAAAAAATCTTGAAAACTGTTTTAAAAGGACTTAAGACTTCTTCGGTCATGGCTCTAAGCCAAGAAGACTCTGCTCAAACCTCTACTGTGGTTAACTTCAAAGACAGCACATGGGCACTGCTTATTTGTCAAGTGATGATTTTCTTGTATTTCAATGCCACGGTTGTTTAGCCCAGATCTGGGCTCGGGGTGTGAAATGTTTATTTTGCTATATATGTCAAGCTTAAAGAAATTTGAGAAAACTTTAGACATCTGTATTAATCCCTTTATAATTTTCTATTTGCAAGTGACCCCTTCTGGATGAATTATTAAATTTTTTTTTAATTAAAATACTTGCTCTTGGGGTTGGGGATTTAGCTCAGTGGTAGAGCGCTTGCTTAGCAAGTGCAAGGCCCTGGGTTCGGTCCCCAGTTCCGGGAAAAAAAAAAAAGAAAAGAAAAGAAAAAAAATACTTGCTCTTGCTCTAGCCTTCCCTTCCCCCTCTCTCCCCATTCCCTTCCCCCCTCTCTCTCCACTTATTCATGGCCAGCCTCTACTTCCTACTCCCCTTCTCCATCTCGCTCTCCTTCTGCCTTTCTCTGCCTCTACTACCCTCTTAACTCCCCTCTCCATGCCCTGAATAAACTCTGTTCTATACTAAAAAATAAATAAATAAATAAAATACTTATAAATTTCCTTAAAAAGCCCACCCTGCATTGTTCACTGGCTGCACGGTATGCTGCATTACACAGCACCCTGGAAATCTAGGGCTGTGTCAGTGACACTCACTACCCTGCAAACTGCCTCGCCGGCCACCAGCTCAACAGATAACTCAAATATTGTACCTAAAGTCACTCTTTCAGAAAATCCACTCCTCTACCAAGCAAGCAACTCTTGTGTATGGATGAAAGAAAGAAAGAAAGAAAGAAAGAAAGAAAGAAAGAAAGAAAGAAAGAAAGAAAGAAAGAAAGAGAAAAAACACTGACCATTGGGCTTTAATAAAGTTGCTGTCTGTATAGGAGACAGACGTAGGTGGGTGTGGAGGGAATTTTCTCTCTGGACAAATGCAGCCAATAGCCCATTAGTCTCAAATAAACCAGGAGTTCAATCTAGAAATGAATTCCTTAGCTATAATGTCTTCTAGTATTAGACTGATTTTATACATCAGTTTATTTCATGTAGCAAAGATAAAAGGTCATGGAACCATAAAGTCATTTATGCCAAAGAGGTAAGAATTTGAAACTAATACAAGAATCCATTCCCCGTCACTAAATGCTACAAGCAAAAGCTTAAATGCTGTTTTTATTTAATTATTTGTTTGTAAGTTACCAGTATGTAGCCCTGGCTTACCCTGAGCTCAGTACCTGCAACCAACATAACAGAACCAACTCCTAAAACTTGTCCTCTGACATCTACACACAATGTGGGGGCAGGGGATTAAAAACATTCTAAGAATTCATTAATTCAACAAAAACCTCGTCTACTTAAACTGCTTTGGTGGGAGCAGTTAGGAGGGCTATGTGTTTGCTGACTTCAAGCGGCACTGGGTGAAATGAAGCACACAGACACCGCACCCAGCGATAAGATGGGATACAGAGTGCACACACCAGAGGAGCCATGTGCAAGCTGAGCAGGAAGTTAGAGATACTGGACCTTGAAGAGGGCGGCTTTTTTGTTGAATTGACTGATCTGCAGGGCTGTATTTTCTATATGTGATCTAGTCTGTGAAGTTCTTCTCTGGCTTTAAGGGTCACACCACCTCACTCTGTTCTCTACAAGGTCCTGGTAGCAGTGACTACCAGGCTCACTCAACCCTAACTCTGCTTCCCCCGCATATAAAAACGCCACCTCCACTGACTGGCCCCACATACAGGAGCGCCACTAACTCCCACACCCGCCCAGATGGTCTGTGGGAGGAACCAAATATTTACAAGTGTTGTGTCCTCCTGATAAAGTGTTGCCTTTATTAATGTGCAGTGTCCCCCTTTCTTTCTCTAATTAGCTTGGATTACAGTCTACTTTAGCAAACGTAAGGACAGCTGTCAGGCTTTTTGACACTTTCCACTTGCTTGACAGTCTTTGATATTTAGTTTTTTGATATCTTTGTTAGCTTTTTTTTCCCCTTGAAGACAACATATACTTGGTTCCTTCTTTCTAATCCAACCCATTAGTCTACATCTTTTAGTGATAAGTGGAAGCCATTTCCATTACACTTAAAATTATTGTAGAAAGGGTGTTTATTTGCTATTTCCTATAAATTGTTAGTGGTGTTCTGACTTACTAATTATTGGGTTTTTTTTTTTTTTTTCAATCTTCCTACACTACTCTGGAGATTTCCCCAGGTCTGGTCTCCTTTCATGGAATGTACACTCCCTGTGTTCAGGTGGAGGAGGCCATCTTGCCATCCCATGAATCAAAGTTTAAAGAACTCATCCTTGGCTACATAGTAAGTTCAAGGCTAGCCTTGGCTACAGGAAACAAAATAGCAGCTAACTTATTAAAAAAAAAAAATAATTGAACCTGCAGAAATTCAAACACTCCACCCTTCCTTTCTTAAATCCAGAAAACCATGTGTGTTTAGAACTCAGAATGTTGCAGATCTTAGGAAAGCTGACAGTGTGAGCACTAACAAATTTTATAAAATGCCCTAGAGGGGTTCATGTGGTGTGCCATTAACAGATACTTTTGACAGTTACAAAACAAAAAGCACACATTTGCCTCAGATAGCTACTACAGAGAGCTTCACATTAGTTTCTTTCACAGCTAAAATGATTCATTTCTAATGTGCTGTCTATTTTAACGGCAAACTTGACACAAGCTGAAATCATCAGGAAAGAGAGGGGCTAAATTAAAATAATGACTCCATAAGATAAAGCTGTGGGCATTTTCTTAATTATTGACTGATGGGTAGGGCCTGGCCCATTGTGGGTGTGGCCACACCTGGGCTGGTGGTCCTGAGTTCTGTAAGAAAGCAGGCTGAGCAAGCCAGTAGGCATCATGCGTCCACGGCCTCGGCATCCGCTCCAGTCTCCAGGTTCCTGCCAGGTTTGAGTTCGGGCCTTGACTTCCTTCAGTGATGAACAATGATGTAGACACATAACCCAAATAAATTCTTTCCTCCTCGAGATGTTTCATTACAGCAATGGTAACCCTGACTAAATGAGACACTGTAAGCAACTTTAAATTTTTCTGCCAGTTTCCGGAGCTTTGGGATTTCAGAAATACCAATCAAAAGATTACAGCCTACAATTAAGTCATAACAACTATTTTGTTTCAGATATATTTGGTGTTACCTATATGGTATACCATACTGTAATGGTGGTATTTAGCCACTCAGCACTGGCCCAAATATGTATTTAGTGAACATCAAATTCTCCAAGTTAAACTCAAGAGCCCTAATCAGCATGTCTGACGGCCGATCTTGGCTATCAAACTGACTGCATCTGGAATCAACTAAAACCCAAGCAGCTAGTCAATCTGTGAAGAATTTTCTTTTTTTGGATCATTTGAGGAGGGATGACGCGTATGAGAAAGCCTCAACTCTGCTGGCAGGCTATATAAAAAACCATGGACGAAGGAACCCTTTGTTTTTTGCCTGTTTGCCCTCACTCTTGTTGGTAAGTTCAACTGTCTTGTTCCAGAGCCAGTCCCACACAGGTGTTAAAATCTAGTTTTCTTCTGGATTATGACAGGGATTAAAAACTGTCCCAGGGCTTCCTTGTGACTCCAACACCAGATTAGGACCTCTGAGAGACCATCCAGCCTTGTGGAATAAACAACTAACCAGATCCTGGGCCTTTCCTTCAGTCAAGAGCCACTGTCGGACTGCTTGGCCTTGACATTAAATGTATTTATTGTTTTCATGCTATCATTTCTGCTCCTTTAGAGAAATTAACACACACACACACACACACACACACACACACACACACACACACACAAAATCCAATAACCTCACAATTCTACTTAAATATAATTACTATTGTTGGGAATTGGTTCTAATGCTTTGTATTAATCCGGCCCCCAAAATCAGGGATTTGTGTGTCCAAACGCTGAAGGTCCTTGTCCCCAGTTGGGTTTTGATCAACCAATAAGGAGCCAATGGCTGGACAGGTAGACTGAGGTGGGGCTTTGAGATTGGTGTGAGCTAGGAACTGAAGAGAGGAAAGAAGCAGAGATCACCATGACAGGGAAGAAGAAAAACCAGACCTAAAGGCCTGACAACATGTGAGAATCAGGCAAAGTGACCACACAGGTCACTTCCCCAACTGTGCTGAGAGTCTCAGAGATACATATAGATTTTAAAAGATATTAACTCAGGAGTAACAGAGGGGCAGAGGGGGTGTATGCTGGCAGCAGGAAGGATTAGAAACACCCAGCCATTATCAAAATTAAGCAAAAGCATGTGCGTGTGTGCGTGCGTGTGTGTGTGCGTGCGTGCATCTTTCCAGAATCCAGAGAGCCCCTGGGTGGGTGGGAGGGGCTCATTGTTTCCCAGGCTAGCCCCCAACTCCTATACTCAAGTAATCCTTATGCCGAAACCCTTCATGTAAGGGTTGGACTGCAATGCCACAACACTACCCAGGGGTCACAATTAATTACTAATATTCCACTTTTTTATACAAGTTAATATAATTAGAATTGAACATATCTATATATTCTTAGTTTGATTTTTTTGGTTTTGAGGCTTGGGGATTTTTGTTTGGTTGGTTTTATTTTTTTCTTCTACTTGCCATACTAGCAAAATGAATACCCTTTCAACCAGAGGAATGTGGCTTTTCTTAAAAGTCAATACATTACGAACCATTGCCTCTTCTAATACTTTACCGCCCTTCATAGCAATTTTTGGACTTCCAATACATATAAATTGTTACCTTTCCTATTTATATTCCTATTCTAATATTTCTTTTTTTAATCTTATTTTTCATTGATTGTTTTTTCAACTTGTTTGAGACAGTATGTCATTTAACCTAGATGGTCCAATTATATCGCTGAGAAGCACCTTGAATTCTTTTGTTTAGTTATTCTTTTTTTTTTTTTTTTTTTTTTTTTTTTCCGGAGCTGGGGACCCAACAGGGCCTTGCACTTGCTAGGCAAGCGCTCTACCACTGAGCTAAATCCCCAACCCCTTGTTTAGTTATTCTTAAAAAAAAAAAAAAGACAGGTCCCACTAAGTATCCTTGGATGGCCCAGAGCTCACTATGTAAACCAGGCTGGTCTTGAAATCAGAGATCCACCAGCCTTGGTCTGGTCCCACCGCTGCTGGGATTAAAGGTGTGCACCATCACACTCAGTGTCAAATGTTGACACTCTTCCTTCTACTCTCAAGTCTCCTCAGACTGGAAAAGCAGCACAGAACCACGCTGAACCTTATCATTACTGAGCTATACCACCACTCCAATACTGCGTGTGCTCCAGTTCATTTTCCCTTCAAAACCATCTCTTCTGAATCTGTTTTTCATGTGTGGGTTTAATTCTAAGAACTCCATCTCTACACCCATCTATTTCATGCTTACATATTTTTTTAATTATTTATTTTATGCATGAGTACACTGCTGCTGTCTTCAGATACACCAGAAGAGGGCATCGGATCCCATTACAGATGGTTGTGAGCCACCATGTGGTTGGTAGGATTTGAACTCAGGACCAACCTCTGGGAGAGCAGCAGTCAGCGCTCTTGGCTGCTGAGCCATGTCTCCAGCCCCCATATTTCTTATTCATGACATCTTGTTTGGTTGATGAACACCTCGGTTTTGATAGATCTTTAAAATAGTCATTTTGAAATTATTCTAATATTTCCACTAGGTTCCCAGTGAATTTATCCCCTGGTGGCTGTACCTATTTTTTAAGGGTCTTCCTTTCTTCCACAATCTCAGACTTTCTCCTCCTTCTCCCAGTAATTTCAAGACAAGTGACCATGGTTACAGAGCCCATGACCTCCAAGCTCAGTGCTCTTGAACGAGGTGACAGGAAGGGAATTTACAGTTCCTGATCCACCTGAGCTGCAGTGGGGGCCGCTCTGTCTTCACTTCAGGTCTGCAGCTTCTTAAAGCAACAGTGGAGAGCAAATGAGTTCAGCCTTGTCTCAGACAACCACGACCCGGGGCTTTGTTTCACCAAGGGTTATCTGGCTCCAGATTCATGGCCATGTTATTTCCAACAGTTCCTAAACCCTCAGTATAACTAGATTTCATCCCCGTCGTTGTTCATTGGAGATGTCTACTTTTTTTAAGTTTAGGGGGCCTGTTTGTTTTTTAAGGGTTCTATGGCATAGACCCCTCTGACCAAATTTACTAAATTGCCCTAGGCTGGCCCAGACTTATAATCCTCCTGCCTCAGACTCTCCTGTGCTGTTATGACTTGTATATACCACCAAGCCTACCTCTTGCTATTTCTGTTTCTTTTTAAAATTTACTGGTGAAGAATTTGGAGTTGAGTGGGACATCATCACAAGATAAGCAAAGCGACAATGCTATACATCTGCTTTAGATTTATTCAACATTTACTATGTTTTATATTTATTTTCTTAATACCTAACAATCTTATAAAGTACATACTCTTACTAAATCCATTTAGAAGTGAAAACAGAGATGCACAAAGCAAGTAGCCAATCTCCCCAAGATGATCATCTATTAGGAGCAGGATTCACACCAAATGTCTCGATTCCAGAAACCACAGCCTTACCCACTGCCTTCCACTCTGACTAGAACACTCTTTATAACTGTTCCTTCACACACACACACACACACACACACACACACACACACACACACACACACTGCAACTGTAAGCATTCTGCACAGACAGAAGCCTTGTCCCAGGATGGTCTCGGAACTTCCCAGCTTTAATACCAGTCTTTCACTAGAACCCTTTCCATGTTCCTTGAGCTCAAGCATTTCCAGGCCTATCCCTGGATACCTAAGACCAGTCACACAGCTAGTCTGTCTCTGTCTCTCCCCCTCTCTCCCATAGTCCTACAACATTTACTTCATCCTGGTACATAAAGCCCAGAAAAGACCTTATGCAAGTCTCTAGAAGAATTTGTTTTCTATTCCTTCATAGCCTAAAGCCTAAAGGATTAAACTATAAACATATGGGAAGTTTATAGTTAGAACTGGCAAACTTGACTTTAGGCCACATTAATAAAGGTAGGGTTTGGTAGGGTTTAAAAGGGTGAAGGGTACCTATCAGTGCCACTCCATGCAACAACAGACTACAACTGACTAGTTATAATGACCAGACATTGCACAGCACACCAGAGACTTTTTTGGTCTGAATGTATTTTCCTCCTTGAATCCTCTTGCAGACCACTATAGGAAACCACAAGCTCACTGTATTAATATTACCTTTTAGAGAGTTTTCCAAAGGGAGAAATGTGTTTTATAAGACGTCACTAAAGTTCTTCTCTGATTACCTGTGACTTGTTTGAGGTTATAATGCAATTTTAAGACACAGGATGTACTGTGATGTAGGGGACTGAGGAAAAGAAAAATAAGAGTGTGTGAGTGAACTGCTTAGGAAACAGTCTTTGGGGAAAGCTCAGTATTTGCCGATTAGAAATTGCTGTCTGTTTCCTTTTAAGTAATATTAAAAGATATGACCCGTAAACAATCTTTAGTGGGTGCATGCGTATGTACCTCTGTGTATGTGTGTCTGTGTGTGTATGTGCATGCGTACGTGCCTCTGTGTGTGTCTGTGTCTGTGTGTCTATGTGTATATATCTGTGTGTTCTGTACCTATAGATCCCAAAGGACAACCTTAGGTATCATGCTAAGGGAATATGTAGCCAACCTCCTTTTGACACACTGTCTCATTGACACACTGACACATTGGCCTGCAGCTTGTATCAACCTACAGATTCTGTGTCACCTTCCCAGGGCAGCTTTAGAGTAGAAGTCCACCACTACACTTAGCATTTTATGTTTTCTAGGCATAGAACCCAGATCCCCTGCTTACAGAGTAAATGTTTTACCAACTGATCCATCCTTCCCTATACCCTCTGAACAATCTTTAATCATTTATGCCAGAAGGAATCGTGGTAACTGGCTTTTAGGAGTCAATCTTTCCTAATACCAAGTCCACGGCTTACGAATATTTACGCTAATGATTAAGTAGAGCTGTGTGTACAGTAGGTAAGACGGAACTTGTAATTGGAGGGCACAGAATCGGAAAGCTAAGAAGAAATCTCGGCCAACGTAAAGTCTGAACTTAGACAAAAGGAGGTTAGTAGTGCCACTAACTGATACAGGGGCCGTGGGAGAAGGCCAAGATGTAGGACAAGAGATGGATTTGCTTGCACAGATGTAATCTTAAAGATCAGCAAGTCACTTAGAGAAATTCAACAGTCAGAACTAGCTTCTGAGGACTGTATGTGATAGCAGCCTGTAAACCCCAGCACTGGTGAGGTGAAATGGGGGAGGACAGGACAGAAGTTGTGAGCCATCTCTGGTTCCAAACAGAGCTCAAGGCCAGCCTGGGGTACCCGAAATTGTGAGACCTGAGAATACAGACAGAGGTCTCACATATGAAAATACCCAAATTGAAGCCTAGACACTTACTATCTTCTGCTCCAGTCAGGCCGGGTCATCTCGTCTCCCATCCCCAAAGGAAGCCCTGCCTTCGGAATTTCCCTGTAAAGGCACATGCCTTGCTTCCGACCTGGTTAACTTCTAGTCAGCTGAATAATGCTTAGGTCTCATCTTTCACAAGTTCCACTTTGTTCGAAGGAGAATAGCACCTGGATCTTACCTTTTCCTTTCTCTCCATTCCCAGTTCCTAGCACTACGCCTAAAATAGCACATACTTGACAGACAGACAGAAAGAACAAACTGGGCATGCATTCAACACTACTTGGAAGGTACTGTGTCTTCTTAGAGGTGACCGCTGAAGCAGTGAGCTTGGATAGGATTCCAAAGGAGAGAAAAGAAACTTGAGTAGTCCTTGTGTAAATGTCTGATACTCAGTTTCTTTCTCCTCAAAGTCCAACTGAAAACATGTTACAATCTGATTCTTTGAAACCTTAGCAACAGTAAAGAATAAGGCGGAAATCCTGTCAGATCCCCCCACCAAGCAGTTTTTCACTCTTAACAATACTGACAATCTCCATCATATAGGGATGTCTTCTGTACTGTTAAGATGCCCAGAAGCACCTTTATACATTAGTGGGAGCATCATGATAGGGGAGCAAAACAAGGAAATCTCGATAGCTGTCAGATGTGATTTACAAAGGGATTCGCTTGGTGGACCCGAGCCTGCCTCTGCCTCCAGACTGCTGGGATTAAAGGCATGGGCCACCATGGCAGCTTGTTGCTTGTTTTAAATTACATTTAGTTGTTTGTTTATTGTCCGTGTGCCTGCACCGAGTGCAAATGGCCTGTCTTAGTTAGGGTTTCATTGCTGTGAAGAGACACCGTGTCTATGGCAACTCTTACAAAGGGAAACATTTAATTGGGCCTGGCTTTTGGAGGTTTAGTTCATTATCATCATGGTGGAAAGCATGGTGGCCGCCAGACTGGAATGGTGCTGGAGAAGGAGCTGAGAGTTCTAGTCTTGATCCATAAGTGACAGGAGAATACTAAGGCAGTATGCCTAGTTTGAGCATATGAGTCTTGAAAGCCCACCCCAAATAGTGACACATTTCCTGCAACAAAGCCACACCCGCTCCAACAAGGTCATACCTCCTAACAGCACCACTCATTATGGGCCATTCCTATTCAAGCCACCACATGGGTCCTGGCTCTGGATCGACCCAGCTCATTAGGCTCTCGGCAGCAAGCACTCTTCCTCTCTGAGCCATCTCACTAGCTCTCTGGCAGCATCTTTAAACTTTACTCCATGTTCCTTCTAAGATAAAATTCCCCCTAGTTAAGAATCACTTCCCTAGGCTGGAAGGATGGATGGCTCAATGGTTAAGAGCAAACTGCTCTTCCAGAAGAGCTGAATTTGGTTCCCAGCACCCACATCAGATGGCTCTCAGCTCTCTTTAACTCTAGATTCAGGGCATCCAAAGCCCTCTTCTGGCACACAAGTGTGCACATTCACACAAACACACACATATACACATAAATAGAAATAAGAACTATTTCCCTAAAGATAACTGACAACTTCTCCCAAATTCCTAAATTCTTTTCCAAACCTCTATAAATGCTTTTATTAATTGACTTGTCCTCCACGGAATCTATACATTAAACTGCACTCACAATTTATAAGCTGTTAAACAAAATGTATTAACAGTTAAACAAAATTGGTAGAAATCTCTTAACTGCCAGGAAAATCATAAGAGTAATCCAGTCTAAATGCACTCTCATTCAGCAATCCTTCATGAAAGGTAAACTAGGGTTGGGGATTTAGCTCAGCGGTGAGAGCGCTTGCCTAGGAAAAAGGCCCTGAGTTCGGTCCCCAGCTCGAAAAAAAAAAACCAAAAAAAAAAAAAAGAAAAGGTAAACTAATAAAAGGAGGAACAGTCGACTCAAAGTTCTCTGCATAGCATTAAAGAGCTGTGTCTCCATAGTCAAAATGACTAATCTTTGAACTTCGCCTCTGCAGAAAGCAGTAGGTTAGCATTCTGGGAAGTGAACTTTATTTGACTAAATTATTTACAATTTTAAATAGACAGATATGTGGCTGTTCCATTTTTGATAAAATTGAGATAATTATAGAAATGGTCTTACCAGGTTGTAATGGCATTGAGTTAAAATATGTAGAATGCGACTGGCATGTACATATCTAAGTATTAAACATTACCATGGATCATTTAAAGAGAAACCAAAGCATGTCTTGGATGTTGTGCAAACACACTAGAACAAAATAATAAGCCTGAACCTCATGCCCTAGGTTCAAATTTTCCTTCCTTAAATGTTTTATTTGAGCTTCCGCACCTATAAAATTTGATTAATCCCTGCCTTTCTTTCATAGAGGCTTTTATACCATTACTTCAGATGGTAAGCACTGTTAAAAGGGATCATCATTATATACAAACTATTACTTTTATTAAAAGAAAATCTAAGGAGACAGTATCTGTTTTATTTAGTGGGGAGGGGCCAGAGAGCAACAGAAGAATAGGTTCACTCCGTCCACCATGTGGGTCCTGGAGTCTGACTGAACTCAGGTCATCCGACTGGGCAGCAAATGCCTTTATCTGCTGAGCCATCCCACCGGCCCAGATAATCTAAAATTTAAAATAAAACATCCTCAGTTGGTTTTGTTTCTCATGTTTTACGTTTGTAGTATTAGACATGCACAATGACCTAAGAATAATAGGCATACAGTAAAGCCACTAAAAGGGATTTGGTCATCACCATTCCAACCAAGAACATGATTTGGGACCCCCAACTAACCTTTTCTTTTCAGTTGTGAATAAATGTTGTGAATAAACTCTCTTTTTGAACATGATAAAGAGATGTTGAAAGAAATGGAATTTGTTTTGTATAATCAGTAAGAGCCCCACGGTTTTAAATCAGTTTGATGCGTCTATTTTTAGTAGCAAAATCACTGCCTTCCAATGAACACTTCAAAGTCATCAGACACTGAACGCGCCGGACTTTATACTTATTAGGAAGAAATTTCTTTTTAACAAACGGCTTTTTATAAGTGAAAGTCGCAACACCAATTACATGTGCGTCAGGTATTGGGAGAGCTCTCCATTCCTATCAAATATGCAAAGGGAAAAAAAGAAAAACAAACAAGAACTTTTCTAACCAATTAGCCAAATGCTACCCTCTGAGGTGAATTGGGGGTCCCTGGGGTAAGGGGGTCTCCAAAGATAATTTCAGAGAGCTGACAGAAAAGGTCAAAACGCTCTGCAACGCCTACTGAAAAAATTCCAAGAATGTTATCTTTTACCAGGGTCCAGGAGGCGCCGGGCGCCTTCCCGCTAAATACCCTAGGAAAGGATGCAGCTCCAAATAGGTCCTTTAGGGTCGCGCTAGCGCGGCCGGAGATGGCTCGCACGTGGCGCCAGAGGAAGACTCAGCCCCCGGGCCAGGTGCTCTGATTGGTCAATGGCTGCCAGGGCCGAGTATGCACCTGAGCAGAGTCCAGAACCAGAGGGCACTGAGGGGAACAGCAGCCACGCGGGCAACTCCCCGAGCTGCAGATCCTGCGGGTTGGCCCCACGAACGCAGTCACCATCCAGCTGCGCCAGCCCACGCGGGCCTTGGCTCGCTGCAAGTGCCGTCTCCCTCCTCCCCCACGCAGGGCTGCTCTCACCTCAGCGCTTGTGGCGCTTCCACCTTGAGCTTCTTGGGCTTCGGCTCGTCCGCAGCTGCCATCTTCGCACTCTCACCGCGGTTTGGCTCTGCCGCGCGTCCCGCCCCTCAGCCCGGTGGCCCCGCCCCTCCGCTCGTCCCCGCCCCCTTTCCACTAAGCCCCGCCTCTCTGAACTCCGCCCAATCCGTGACTCTGGTCCGTCACCATTGGCTCTACGCGCGTCTGAAGTCCCTTCCCTCCAGGACCTCATTTACTACGGTAAGGGACCCAAGACGCAGTTAGGCTGCGGGTGAGCGCCTGCGCTCAGGGAATGCCAATCTCCCTGTTCCTCCAGACCCTGAGTAATGTGGAAGATTCAGAGCCTCAACCTCCGGAGACACCGTGCCTCTCGCTGAACGCCTTTCCGCTCGTTGTTTCTTTCTAGTCCCGCTGACCTCCTCGGCGCCTCGGAGGCTGCTAGTCAGGCAGTCTGTTGGGCACTCCAAGCGCGGGGTCCTCGCGGCTTTCTCTGCTGCTTCAGCTTCGGTTCAGAGAGGACCCGGCACCGAATCACTGACTCGCCCAGGTGTCGGGGTGAGTGTGAGGGCGGGGAGTCTCCGGGTTGGAGACATCTCAAAAGCCGGGGAACAGACTGCATAGCTCCGGCTCGGGACTCTCTCTGGGGCTCCAGGAGTGTCCTGCTGCTGTGCACCAGGGCCGCGCCTTCCCCCTCACACACGGGCTTCCTAGTCAGCTGGGCCGGAAGGGAGCGGTGCACCTGCCACGTAGGGTTCTCGGACCCTGGACCCCAGGCGCGAGAAATGACATCTACAGTGAGGTGGGGTACCGATGACTTGAACTTGTCAGCCCCCAGGTTTGACCGTGGAGGGCAAATCCCCCGATGACGCTAAGAGAACGCTCTCTTTATAGGGTGGTGCCTGGACTAGCTAGCCTGGGATGGGGAGACTGTGAGAAGGGTGTAGCAGCTTCTCATGAGACAGGTGACAGGGCTGTAAACGGAAAAGGCGGCTTGGAGTATGGAAGCGTGATGAGTGGATGAATGGATGTCATGGATTTGTTTGGTACTGAAGCTTTAACTTCCTGGTTGAGAAGTCGGGTCACTCGAAAAGCTTTTTTTTTTTTTTTTTCTTTTGCGTTATCTATTTGAGATTTTGACTTGGAAACATTACACAGAAGAAAGGAATTTTCTGCAAGCAAATATATAAATCTCCTTCCTTTGTATTGAAAAAAAGAAAATGTGCCCCCTTTGTTTTTAGAGAGGACAGGACCTTTACCTTCCCACTGCTATTACCTTCTGTTTCTCAGTGCCTTCTGTCTTTTAAACTTTATTTTTGCATTTACTTGCTTGTTGTGTTGTGTGGCATGCCACGAAACACATGTAGTAGAAGTCAGAGGACAACTCCTGGGCTACAATTCTCTCCTTCCACTATGAGGATCTTAGGGATCAAACTCAGATCCTTAGGCTTGATAGCAGACACTTTTTTTTTTTTTTTTTTTTTGATGAGCCATCTCAGTCTCCTTTTCCTACTTGCTGCTTCTAGCTAAGAACCATACTGCAATGTCGTTGCCAACATCCTACTGAGTTATCACCAAAATTACTTTAGCCAAGATCGCCGATGTCCATTTGACATCCAATACGACAATCATATATTCTTGGTATGGATTTCAAAAGAAAAAAAGTCTTGGAGCTGGAGAGATGGCTTGCCAGTTAAGAGCACTAGGTGCACTTTTGGAGGACCCAGGTTCAAGTCCCAGCCCTCACACAGTGACTAACAACTGTCTGTAGCTCCAAAGCCATGGGGATCCTACTTCCTCTTCTGGCTTTTCTGGGCACTGCACACACAATGCACAGATAGACATGGAGACAGAGCACCCTTACAAATAAAATAAAAACTTTAAAAAAACAAACAAAACTACTTTCGAAGCAACAAAAGTTAAACCCTTTTTAATGCCTAAGACATAGATGTACTTTAAATAGGCATATGTTACTCCTTTTTTTTTTTTTTTCTAATTTGTGTGACCTCGGGTAGGAGATGATGGGGAAGAGATGGCTTAGTAGTTAAGAGCACTTGCTGTCCTTACGGAGAACCCAAGTTCAGGTCCCATTACCCACATTGGGTGGCTCTTAACAGCCTATAACTCCAGGGAATGTGGTGTACTCTTCTGGCCTCTGCAGGTCCCTGCATGCACATGGCATATACTCACAGAAGTACATACAAAACTACATCCAGAAAGTATAGGGTTCTGACCTGCCTGAGGTGGGTGCTGGGAACTGAACTCTGTTCCTCTGCTGAAGCAGTGCATGGTTTTAATCCCACCCCCTGTATCTCCAGCTTCAGGAGATCCACCAGCCACTCCTGGCCTTCACAGGTCTGCACTTTAAACATTCACAAACCCACAGCAAATACACATAATACACATTTAAATTATGGGAAAAAAGACTTCTCAAACAATCTGTAGGGAACAATATGGCTGGCCGAGGGGGGAAAGACCGGAAATTTAAAAGATCACTGGTAGCCAGAAATTATGGCATATACCTTTAATCCCAGCACTTGGGTGGCAGAAGCAAGCAAACTCGTGAGTTGGAGGCCAGTCTGGTCTTCAGAATGATTTCCAGGACAGCCAAGGTTACACAGAGAAATTCTGTCTTGGAAAAAAAAAAATAAAAGAAAGGAAAATTGTAAAAACCTTTTTTGAGACTTATTTTTATTATTTTTTGTATTACTTGGGGTTTATTTGTATTATTGTATGTGTTTGTATGTGAGTGTGTATACATGACTGCCGTGCCTATGGAAACAAAGGGTAGTAGATCCCTGGAGCTGGAGTTATGATCTGCCTGATGTAGGTGCTAGGATTGAATCTGGGTTGGTTGGTTGGGTTCGGGGAAAGGGGGAGTTGTCTGGGAGGGGGGGTGTTTTGTTTGGTGTTTTTGTTGTTGTTTGGGTTTTCAAAACAAGGTTTCTCTGTGTGACCACTCTGGCTGTCCTGGAATTTGCTTTGTAAACCAAGCTGGCCTGGAACTCACAGATATCCCCCTGCCTCTTCCCTTGAAGGTTCGACACCAAGCCCAGCAGAATCTGGGTCTTCTGTAGGAGCATGTTTAACATGCTCTTAACCAGTGAGCCATCTCCAATCTGGAAAAAAAAACAAAAACAAAAAATAAAACAAAACACTTGTATTCATCTTTTTAAATCCTCACAACTTGACTTCTTTGTAGCATTCTTCTAGAAATAAGTTAACACACTTTAGATACTAAAAATCTCCCACAATCCTTCCCCATTTTAAAAATTCTGCTTCAGTTCCATCTTAGGGTTTGTTTTTTTTTTTTTTTTAGTTCCACTTCCTTGACGCATCTGCTACTCAAATACTGGTTTTTCTTTCATAAATGTTTCTTGCTGTGTTCATAATTTCTTTGAATGTAATTCTTTATAATTCCCATTAACAACATACCACTAGACCTGAATACAGTGATTTAATTTGAGTCATATGTATTAGGAATTGGGTCAAATTATGTATGTATGTCAAACTGTTTCAGCCTTCATCTTATTTCTGTACACACACCCAGACTTAAATACATTATTTCTCAAAGCCTGTCCAAATCTCATTGTCCATTTTACTCCATTCTCTTGTTAACCTTCTAGTCCAGGCTCCAAATAGGGCAGTGCCTGAAAAGGCCAGAAGAGGGCACTGGGCCCCCTGGGACTAGACTTACAGACAGTTGTAAGGGTACTGGGTGTCAAGCTTTGTCCTAACCTGCCAAGCCATCTCTCCGGCTCTGATCCATCACTTACCTCTTAACTGGTGTCACATAGTTTGGTGCAATCTTATCCAGTTTCCATAGTGTAATTAGTATAATCTCTCTAAAAATGTAAATCGGATTTACATATTTTCCCTCAAAATAATAAAACATTAAGTTACCTGTGATTACACTGAGAACAATAAATAAGGCAGGCCTTGCCCCATGACCAGTGACTGTTGTCGTTTCGTTACCTTTCTTCCAGCATTTCTTCAACCTTAAGAGTTGTAAAATTTGTTTTGGATTTCTTTCATGTTTTCTTTTTGTATGTGTAAACCTTGATGATTCCAGTAGTTCTCTCTCTTTCTCCTGTCATAGGAATTGCTTCTTACTGTATTTGTATTTGCAACTAGATAAAAGCATAGAAATGTTTAATTCATCATCATATCCCCAAATATCTAATATATAAAATATAGAACAATTCATTGAATGGGGAAAAAATGATTGATTTTGGTTGAGAATCAGAGGAGCAAAATCCTTCTTGGGGTATCGTTTCATATTTGTATGTGTGTTGAGTGAGAATGTGTGTGTGTGTGCGCACGCACGTGCTGGTGCATGAAACTGCAGAGGTCCCCATTTGTGTGTGGATCAGAGGTTTAAGTTGGGTGACTTCCTCTGTGGTTCTCCATCTTGTTTCCTGAGGCAGTCTCACTGAACCTGAGGCTCACCGACTAGCTAGAATAGCTAGCCAGAAAGCCTGTCACCACTCCCCAGTGTCCCACCCCTACTCCACCATTAGAGTTACAGAAAGGAACCACCACCTCCTGTTTTGCTAAGGTGCTGGGGATCCAGGTCCTCACACTTACACGGCAGGCTCTTTACTGACCTGATCATCTCCCCATCTCCCATTCTCTCACTGTATAGATCAGCCATTCTGACCGAGCCAGCAGGCTCTCCAGGGCAGCAGTGAGGATTAGAAAGAAAAAAGACCATCAGACAACATTTAACATGACTCCAGCCAGTTTTGAGGCTGAAGCATGTGTTTTATTTTCCTATCTGCTTTTATACCACTTTATTTACATGCAGAATAAGATCAGTTCTGGGTCAAGGAACAAGCAAGGCTCCTGTAAACACCTTTCTAGGAGGTGTTTAGTCTAGTTTAGTCTAGCGGCTAGTCAGGATGACGAAGACTAAAGGACTGTCACACATGCTTCTGCTGAGCCTGCTGTGAGAATGCTCTTGCATTAACTCGATCTACCCCATTCTGTGCCTCCTTTATGCTCTGTGCAGAAGGAACCTTGGGTGTGGTGAATGACTGTAGTCCCTGTTACTTAAGATGCTGTGGTAAGGGATAGCCTAAGGCCATGAATTTAGCAATGTAAGACTATCTAAAAAGAAAAAGACATACTTGACTTCCAAGGATATTTTGACTATTGTAATTGTCAGGAAGAATTCACACATAAAGAGGATCCATGAAGCAATTACACTACAATCAAAACTCGGATGGTGTGATTTGCAATTCAGAAATTACACACACACACCCCACACAGTTTGTGGTGGTTGTCCCTGTGTAGTTTTCTAAGAGAATTCAATAAAGTAAGGAACAACATAACTGCAGCTATTAAAAGCATAAGTGGCTAAAGAAATAGGATAATTTATTCTGCTTCATGGGGCGTTGCTTCTTATATACATTAGGCACTTGGTCATAATATGGATAATATTATTGGAGGTTAAACTAGGTTTTAAAGCCAAGTGCTGTTGAGTGCTGGAAGTGTTATGCTCTCATCTCAGCACAAAGGATAACAACAGTAAATCCACTGACTGGTTTGACTACACAGCATTCTGAAACGTGAACTACTGCCAATAAAAACAACTTTGGTGGAAACTTTCCTGGAAAGACTTTTTCACCGGCTTAAGAAAGTGAGTGGAAATCTAGCTCTAAAATAAAGAAACCAGTCAAAACAAGCAACTGTCTTAGAGAGGGTTGTGATAATGGAGTGCCACTGCGTTCCAGGGGCCTAGTGTTTTAAGATAACCTGTGTCAATTCTTTTTTTTTCTACTCTAATCAATTAAACTTTCTCATCATAAAAACAAGAGCATGTTTTGGTTTCTATGCGGAGCATACCCTCCAACTCTCCTCATAAAGCAAGCCAGAACAGCACATTGACTATAGTATCTACCGATAGTGATATCATGACCAGATGTCAGTATGATAAATGCCATGGCCAAAAGCAACTTTTGAAGAAAGGGTGTATTTGGCTTAACCGTCCTAATCATAGTTGTCCATTGAGGGAAGTCAGGTCAGGAAATAAAGAAAATGCAGAGGCAGGAACCATGGAGGAACAGAGGAATGCTGCTTAGTGGCTTACTCAGCTTCTCACACCACCCAGGACCACATGTCTAGAGCTTATACCACCCACCATGGGCTGGGTCCTCCTGTATTTATCATTTATCAAGAAAATGACCAACAGATATGCCCACAGAACAGTCTAATGGAGAGAATTCCTCAATTAGACTTTCTCTTCCAGATTTACCTAGATTGTGTCAAGTTAACAGAACTAACTGGCATATATTGTATATTATACTGATTAACTATCTTGTGTTAAATAAACTTGCATTCTTGGAATTAACTGTATTTTTTAAAAAATAGTTGCTGAATTTTGTTTTCTAGAATTAAGAACTTTTCCATCTGAGTTCTTAAGTAATATTAATCTGCTATTATTTACATTGCCTTTGGTTTTTATGTCAAGGCAATGTGACAATGATATTTTTTCATTTAACATATTTTTATTATATTCTTTCTCCTTCCTCTACCCAGGTCCTTCCCTCTTCCCTACCTTTCCAACTTCATGTTCTCTTCCCTTAAAAATGAAAAGGAAGAAAGAAAATCAAATAAAAAACACAGTAGGACAAAAAAAAAACCAAAACAAAACAGAATGTGTATACATACATTCACACATACACAGTCATCCTTGTGTTAGCCAACTACTCCTGTGGATGGTGCCTACCCTACCCAGTGATACTGTATTGGAGAAAAACAATTTTCCCTTTCCTAGCATGTATCAGTTGCAAACACTTCTTGGTTAGGAGTAAGACTTTGTGTCTGTGTCCCTTTCTCTACCCTGGGATTTTTGTCTAGTTTGAATTTGTGGAGGTCTTTGTGTGGTGTCAGAGTCTATACGAGTTCTTATGTGTATCATCTCTGTTGCGCCTGGAAGATATTGTTTCTTTCCTTGGAGTCTCCACCACTTCTGATTCTTGGACTCTTCTCTCTTGTACACAGTTCCCTGAGTCTTGAGGGGAGGGGTTTGATAGACCTCCTATTTCAGGCTGAGTGCTCCAAAGTAACTCTCTGTGCATCGTCCAGTGGTGAGTCTCTGCATTCACTGCCATCTACTGCAACTGTGCATTTTCAGAGTACAATAAGTATAACCTCCAGCCCCCTTTGTTTTCCTTCACAGAAAATGATCCACAGTCTATTTCTCATCAACTGTTCTGGCGACATATTTCTAGAAAAACACTGGAAGAGTGTTGTAAGCCAGTCTGTGTGTGACTATTTCTTTGAAGCTCAGGAGAAAGCTGCTGATGTTGAAAATGTACCACCTGTCATTTCAACACCTCACCACTACCTCATTAGTATCTACCGGGATAAGCTCTTCTTCGTGTCTGTGATACAGACTGAAGTGCCACCTCTCTTTGTAATTGAGTTTCTGCATCGAGTTGCTGACACTTTTCAGGTTTGTATCTGTCAAACTGTTGAAACTAAATCACCCAAGATAGTTCAAGGAGACAGACAGACAGACAGACAGAGACACACACACACACACACACACACACACACACACACACACACACACACACACACACACACACACACACACACACACACACACACACACACACACACACACACACACACACACACACACACACACACACACACACACACACACACACACACACACACACACACACACACACACACACACACTGGTTATTGAAGTTTCTGTGTACTTCTGACTTCTCTTTGTAACTAAACATATCTCATAAACACGTGCAGAGGGTATACGGTAGCACACATCGCCACTCTACTCATTGTTTTTTATGTGCGGCAAATTATATCATGAGGAGACAGGAGTGCCCTCCAGCAAGCATTCTCTGGATCATCGCAAAGTTTTTATTGATCGTGAGATCCTTTATATTTCTGTTGTCTATTTCCTATTGTTTTGACGAGTAAACCAAATGGCTTAAAGCTCTGTAAGTGTTTGGGTGTGGGTTAATAGGGCAAATGAAGTTTATGCCTCACATTCCAGATTAATGTCTCAGTACTTTCTGGCATGATATAGTAGGAATCAGCTCAGTATAAATACAATAAGAAAATATTGAAGAGAAATGTTAGGACTTCCATAGAGAATTTTTTTCAAGCCTATATATTTCTAGCCTCATTAACCATGAGTTAACCTACTATTAGTTTACTCCAGTAGTTTACAAAGGGGATTAAGAACAGCAAGCCTTCCTCCCTGCCTTCTCTTGTTCAACACCATGACTGTTTTGTTAGGACTACTTTGGTGAGTGTTCAGAGGCTGCAATTAAGGATAATGTGGTCATAGTGTATGAGCTCTTGGAAGAAATGTTAGACAATGGATTCCCACTGGCTACCGAATCTAACATTCTGAAAGAACTGATTAAACCACCAACAATTCTACGTTCTGTCGTCAATTCTATTACAGGTATGAAAAATGAAAACACTGCTAGGAACTGATCCATTGAAACTGTATGAACAGCTCATTTTGCTCATATGACAGACTATTAGGACAGTTCAGTTTGGCCAAAATTAAAGTTACCAATAATGTTTAAATGAATGTATATCTCTTCTCTCTCTCTCTCTCTCTCTCTCTCTCTCTCTCTCTCTCTCTCTCTCGGTGTGTAAGTGTGTGTGCACATGAATGCACACATGCCATAGTGTACACATAGAGGTCAGAAGACAGAGTTGGTTCTCCCCCTCTACCACATGCAATCTAGAGATTGAATCAGGTCCTAAGGCATAGCATCAATGCCTTTACCCACTGGCCCATCTGGCCAGGCCCCCTTTTCTTTTGGGGGGTGGAGAACAGTAACAGAAACAGATAATATGTCAGGTGCAGCTCACATGTGTAATCATATCACTTGGGAATTGCTAAGTTCAGGGCCAATTTGGTATATAGAATGAGAAATTTGTTTTGTTTTGTTTATTGAAAGAGGCTCAGTCTTGAAGGACAAAGGACTTTTAGGGTTATACAGCTCATTTTCCTGTTGCTGGGTTCAATGCACAATACTTCAGTAAAGAAAAACTAGTCAGTAGAAAATTAGATCATTAGTAGATGTCATGCATATTGGGCCTTATGCTTTTTTATAAATAAGCTTTCAATTGGGTATAATTCTAGACCATATCTAGAAATTCAGTATATTCAGATCATCCTTTGATTAAATCTACAAAAAGCGGGCGTGGTGGCACAAGCCTTTAATCCTAGCATTCAGGAGAATTTGAGACCAGCCTGGTCTACAGAGTGAGTTCCAGGCTAGCCAGAGCTACATAATGGGATTCCATGCAAAAGAAAAAAAAGTCTAATAAAGGAAGATTCTTACTGAATGCTGTATACCTCTCCAGCCAAATCTCTGGTTGTCCTTTTAACGTTGGGGAATTACACTCTGGGAAAACGGTTTAAATATCTAAACATTTTAAAGAGCACTGTGGTATTTCATGGACACTGTAGTGAGGCACTGCAGATCTCTCACAGTACTAAGTGTGTTTAGTGGGGGAAACAGCACAAACTTGATAGATACATAGGTAGGTAGGTAGGTAGACAGACAGATAGAGAGATAAGTAGGTAGACAGACAGGCAAGCAGACAGACAGAGAGAGAGATATTTACAAAGAGAAAAATACTAAAATGTTCACATTGACTATTTTTAGCTAAGGAGCCAGCCATCCTTATTTTTGCCGTATACGTTTTAAAATATGTATTATGAATGTGTGCATGTGCATGGAGGACATTAGGCGTCATGTTCTGTTGCTCTCACCCGAGTTCTTTGTTGAGGAGAAAAGGTCCTCTGAACCTAGAGCTAGGTTGGCTCCCAGCCCTAGCCATGTGTGGCACATAGCCACATCCATCTTTTTATGTGTGTCCGGGGATCTGGCAGGTCCTCATGTCTGTATAGCAAGCACTTTTATCCACTGAGCCATCTCTCCAGCCCATTTCATACTTTTTAACTTTTAAGAAAAAAAATGGATAGGAAAAAATTACTAATGTGTAATGTAAAACTATAGCATGGGATGATGACATATAAGAGAATTGTTCAGGCTGGATGTGGTGTGCACACCTGTAATCCCAACTACTAGGGCAACTAAAGGAGAGCAGTTGTAAGTTCACGGATACGGAGTCTTGATTATTAAACTAAAGCCCTGCGTCTGTTTCCTAGTGCCACACCTATGTACACATACCAAAGAATGGTTCAATAGTTGAAGTAATCTTTCTTGAACTACCAAGTGGCCCTAGCACAGGACCCAGCAGAATCAGTAGAATGTGGAGTAAGATAAGTAAGAGCACTTATGAGGAAAATACACATAAAGTGGGAGGCTGAGCTGTGTCAGCCCCTCGAGCAGAAGTAGAGCTGTTCATAACTGAGCGCTGAAGGACATTCGGAGAAGGTGCAATTGGCCTACGCCTCTTCCCGTCCCAGCAGGACAGGAAGCCGAGATGGGAGAACACTTGTGCTGGGGCTAAACAAAACATTTAACTTTTATCAGAAAACAAGCAGGGAGCACTAAAGGTTTCTGAACAGGGAAATAATATGATTAAAGCAGTGTTTTTCTAAAACACTTGGAAAGTAACAGGCTGGAGACAGGATCACCAGCAATAAATAGACTAAAACTAATGTTAATCTTGTTAGCTGCACACACTTCTCTAGCATTTGGGGGGCTGATGTGGGAGGATCCCCAGTTCTAAGCCATCCTGGACTATACACATTCCTTGTCTTTAAAAACTAATCTAGAGTGGAATGTATTGTGTTGCTGTGTAGCCAAGAATGACTGAATTTGCAATCCTCCTGCCTCCACTTCCTCACAAGTGCTGGGGTTAAAGTACACACTCCACCATTCAATGCTGGACTTAAAACAAAAGGTTTTATGCATTCTAGGCAAGCACTCTGCCTGTTACATCTTCAGCCCTGAAACCATATTTTATGTTTATGAGGTGCTTTTGTGTGTATTTTGTTTTGTCTTTAGAGACAGCTCTCCTAAGCAGCTCAGGCTGGCTTTAAACTAGTGATGCCTTGGACTCCTAAGTGTTAGAATTACAGGACTGTGCTCCATGTCTTGTTTCCTGTCCTAATTTTTTATTTATTGCTTTATGAAAACGGGTTTTACCGTGTAGCCGTGCGTGGCCTGGAACTCACTCTGACCAGGCTGGCCTCAGACTTCCTGTTGTCCTCTTACTTTGTCTCTCAAATGCTAGGATTACAAATTCCAGCCCTACTCCTGGCTTTACAGCTGTAAGAAAATCATAATTACCAAAATAGAAACACATTGGTAAATGCTACTTATGGGGGGACTATTTAAAGAAACATGCCTAAATGTTAACAGTACCTGGTGTTAGTAATAGGAAACAGATTTTTGTTGTTGTTTTATAAATTTACTGCTTTTTACTGCTATGCAAATGTGTTACTTCTGAATTAAAATGTAAACTAAACAAAATGTTTAGTAAATCTCAGTGGAAGGGTCTCTGTTGAGATAACCATACATACAGTTTTCCAGGAAGCTAGTCAGATGCTGAACATTAGATAGACTGACTTTAAGAAAGGAGTTGGGCTTTTTGTTTGTTTTGTTTGTTTTCTTCGCTCTGTTTTGTTTCTGCGGTGCTGGGATTGAATACAGAGCCTTGCACGTGCTAGGCAAATGCTGTGCTGTAGAGCTGCATTCTCAATGCTGATTTAAAGTGGGAGTCAACAAAAGTATGTGCTGTGCCTGGGAACTCCACAGAGAGTGGCAGTGCCTTATGTAGAGGAGCCAGGTTCTCAAGTCTTCTCAGTGGACACTTCTCATCAGCAGGGGTGTGAAGTAGCCAGCCCCCTTTTCATTGCTGGCAGCAGGACAGAACTCTTGTTGAACCACTGGAATTAGGTCAGGTTACTGCTAATAAACAGGAAGCAGAAGAAAAATGAATGCCTTTATCTTGGTCTAACTGGTAGACACAGGGGCGCATGGCCTTTCTCTGGTCTCTGGTGTAGAATGTGCCTCCAGCATTCTAGAGCCCATCACAGCTGCTATGAAGGAAAATCCAAACATTAAAGTAGAAACTAAAGCATTCTTTTCTTTTCATAATCTTTCTAATAACCTTGCACACACCCACTGTAGCTCTTCTTTTCTAATCCTAGGCAGTAGTAATGTTGGGGACACGCTCCCCACTGGGCAGCTGTCCAACATCCCGTGGCGTCGAGCAGGTGTAAAGTACACCAACAATGAAGCCTACTTTGATGTAGTCGAAGAGATAGATGCGATTATAGATAAATCAGGTAACTATGTACATGTGGTCTTCTGGGGAAAACTTCAGTCAATACAAGTTGAATGGAAAACTGAAATAAATCCCTTAGCAGGAGTTTTTCAGCAGAGAAACATTCATTTTCTATGATGTATAAATTCTTTTGTTCTGCCCAAAGGCTACATGTAATTATCACAACTACTGGTTGAGATATTGCCAGATGTTTCTAAGTCCCTCTTGCAGTTACTCATCTGACAGGTATTACATATCTGTGGTACCCATGCTTCTCCACTCTGTATAGCGTTCCTGCTAAAGGCCTCTTCTGGTTGGTTTTAACCAGAAAAAGCATTGGTGGTAAATATTAGAATCATAAAGTTTCATTTTTGAAACCTCTCATTCTATGCTCACAATGTATACACAAAGCCACCGAGACTCAGAACTGTGTGACCTGCTCAGCCCCATACAACTAGTTGGTATATGGGAATGGGTGACAGGTATTGTCTTGTCTTCTCCCCACTCTAGCCCAAGCCTATAACTTAGTCCATTATGTGAAACCTGCTTCATCTTTAAATTGTATCAAAATACTTTAAACTTCTGTCCAAATAACCTTACACAGTTGACTCTCTAAAGGTTTGATCTTTCTTAGAATAATTATACTCTAGCTAGTTAGGTGTAGCCAGTAAGAAACTGTTGAAACTGGTGTAATAGGTCTGAATCCATCCTCTGTCCTCTCGCCTGTCAGTGAGGTGCACAGCCTGTGAGTCTGACAACCAGAATGTATTTCCATTTCTAGATACAGTGATATCTCTAGAGAGGACCCAGATTCCATTAAGGTTATCAGCTTTTTCTTTCTTTAGGATCTACAGTCTTTGCAGAAATTCAAGGTGTCATTGATGCTTGCATTAAGCTGTCTGGAATGCCTGATCTCTCTCTCTCTTTCATGGTAAGTTATGATCTGTTCTATAGTCCCTTGTATGCATAATACATTTGAAATGCTAAATGATGTGATAATTGCTGAAATAAAATTGTTATCTAAAATTTTACTTATGTCGTATTTATGTGTGTGTTTGACTTGGCATGCATTTGCCAGGGCAGACATGTGGAGATGAGAGAACAACTTCTAGGAATTGATGGTCTCCTTCTACCATGAGGATCCTAGAGAGCAAACTCAGATCCTCGGGCTTGGAAACACCCTCTACCTTCTAAGTCCAGCCCTGGAGTGTATATGTTAGGTTACAAAGGATTACCCCAGGAATATTCCTAGCATAGCTTTCCAGACAGTAGTTGACAGGTGAACATGGCCTTGATGGAAAGGTCAGAGAGATGTCTTCACCTAGAATATGCTAGAACTGGCTGTGGATTCGCTGTCTGGCTTTTGTGTCTCCACTGTTGTTTTTCCTGAGGATTGGCTTTGCTTGTGCAGGAGGCCATTGATACTTGCATTGCTTTAGATGACACACTGCTGCAGACAGCGGAGAGAAGTGTGTTCTGCTTCCGTCTCTGTTCCCAGTGTCTCTTGACTCTTGAAGCTCCGTTTTCATCGATGGTTCCATAGTTTATAACCCTCAGGGAAAGTGATGTATGTAAAATGTTTGCAAACTCTAACAGGTTACAGCACTGTAAGGTGATTTAGATGTAAATCCTGTCGTCATACTCCTTATAGTCTCTGCATATGGCTTTTTCTCTTCCTTACAGAACCCAAGGCTTCTAGATGATGTCAGCTTCCACCCATGCATCCGGTTCAAACGCTGGGAATCTGAGAGAGTTTTGTCATTCATTCCTCCCGATGGAAATTTCCGACTCATATCATACCGCGTCAGCTCACAAAAGTAAGTTAATGCATCAGCTAGCATTTGCAGACACAGACAATTTGAATAGGATTCCCAGTTCTCGTTTCACCTTTACAGTTTCGTGAGTTTATCAATGCTCCTTTAGCCCTGGCTCACCTGGAGACCTAGTGAGAACTGGTAATGATATGTACCCAAAACAGTTAGTGTTTCTGAACCTGGAAGTGTAGAAAAGTAGTGAGAGAGAATAAGTTAAAATCTATGACTAAGAACAAGCCTTTGGACTATGCATGACCTGGGCAAACCAGGAACTCAGTACCATAGTCACTATGGTCTGTAAACTAACAAGACAGGAAACCTAAGACATCCAAACGACCTGCTTCAAGTCACCGTTCTCTACACTGAGTTTGGGTTTCGAGGTGGTTCTTGTTTTTAAAACGGTGTCTTAACTTGTTATCCAGGCTAGCCTCAAACTCTGGATCCTCCTGCCTCAGCTTCTGCCACCACATTCAGCTTGCATTGAATTTTAAAGTTTAACAGCTGTAGATAACTTGTCCCTTAAAATTTCAGAAAACATTGGGGTAATAAAACAAAACTGAAGCTTTTTTCTGAGAAAATATTTCTTAGTGCTTTAAATTTTTTTAATGGGCTCTTTTTTTAATTTTTTTTTTAACTATAACCCTTTATCTCAGTTGTTTATATGGTATTTAAAGGAGATTTCTGTTTTGGTTTATGTATTTGTACCACACCATACAGTTCTAGCACATTGGTACCAGAACTTTAATGTGCTCAACAACCCTAGTGCATAGCCTAATCTGCTAGGATCTATGGCCCTGTGGCACAGTTACAGAGATCATGGGACACATACTACATCTAGAGTGGTCCCATACCTCTCATTGTATACCTAATGTTCTTTTGTATCTTTCTCTCTGTCCTTTTTAGTCTAGTGGCAATTCCAGTGTATGTGAAACATAATATCAGCTTTAAGGAAAACAGCTCTTGTGGTAGATTTGATATAACAATTGGACCAAAACAGAATATGGGAAAAACGATTGAAGGAATCACAGTGACTGTTCACATGCCAAAAGTTGTGCTGAATATGAACCTGACACCAACACAAGGCAGCTATACATTCGATCCCGTCACCAAGGTACAGGCATTTGGAATCAAGAATGAGACGTGTTCTGCTGTCTGTTTTGTGGTTGTGGGTGGAGGTCATAGTAGTTAGGAAGCAGGATCCTTACCTTGCTTACACATCTTTAGCTAAGGGTTTTCAGAGATCTAGACAAGATGGTTTTCCCTCAGCTCCCTTGCTTCCTGCTTATGTAGGAAACGTAAGTTTTCAGCAGAATAGAGTACTTGATAAATGCGGTATGCTGTTTTGTTTTTGTTGTTTTGTTTGAAATGGGGGAGGAGAAGGTCTTACTTGTAGCCCAGGCTGGCTCAAAGCTACTTGCCTTTGCTCTATGCTTAGTAAAAAGCATGTTCTACCACTCTTAACTGAGAAGGTGTGATGATTTTTTTTTTTTTTAAATAAACTCATAGAGCATTTTTGAGACAGTTTCTTGATGTAGTTCTGGCTGTCCTGGAACTCACAGACACTCTTGCCTCTACTTTCAGAGTGTGGAAGTTAAAGGCATAGGACATTAAAAGATCCTCTAACCTTGGGGCTGGAGAGATGGCTCAGGGTCTAAGAACATACACTGCTATTGTAGAACAGTCGTTTGGTTCCCAAAAACCATGTTTGAGGTACACAGTTGCCTTTAACTCCAGCTCCAGGGAATCTGACACCTTCTTCAGGCCTCTTAAGATGTGTCATCTTAAGAATTCAAAGAGCCTCTCTGGGGACCCAGTAAGTGTGAGCAGGCGAGTCCACATCCTCAGTCAGCCCTTCACCAGAACTGCAGCCATGTTTACATCATTGCTCAGGCCCACACAGGCCATTTTGCTGTAACTGAACGTTTGGTGATTAGAACAGAAGCCAATTGTCTGTTCCAGGCTTCTCCTGTTTTCCAAGACACTGCTTCATTTTGTGTAGTTTATACCATCTGCTAACCTCTGAGCATGTCTGTAACAGTTCAGATTTTTTTCTCATGTCTTTTTAAGGTACTAGCATGGGATGTGGGGAAAATTACTCCACAAAAGCTCCCAAGTCTTAAAGGACTGGTAAATTTACAGTCAGGAGCACCCAAGCCAGAAGAGAACCCAAACCTCAACATACAGTTCAAGATCCAGCAGCTTGCTATTTCAGGTAACAACACACTTGCTGTGCATTGTGGGAAATTGGGGATAGGAGTGTAGAAAAGCTAACACAGGAGCAGCAGCAGCCATTTGGGAGCACAGCTTATCTGACGCTCTTCCATCACACATAGCTCACCTCGCCTTCATTCAAGAGTTGGAGAAACTGTCATTTGTGTTCACGAGAGTGGAATTAGCTCGTTTCGTGAGCATGTTTCTGTCCACAGGGGCATCTTAACTAAGGCCATGCTCCCTAGAGGACAGCATGTGGGTACTAGAAAAGGGATATTGTTTCCAAAATGATGAATGGAGCACTGTGCAGGGCACATGGAGGGCACAGCGTTCATTGCCAAACAAGTACTGCATTATTACTCGGGTAGTAATTACTTGTTTCATTCTTTTTGACACAGGCTTAAAAGTGAACCGCTTGGACATGTATGGTGAGAAGTATAAGCCATTTAAAGGAGTCAAGTATATCACAAAGGCCGGAAAGTTCCAAGTGAGGACATGAGAAGAGGCCAGACTTGCTCAAGATCAGTTTGTTTTGCAAGTGTCATTGCGGTTTCTTACTATTAGGTACCAAGTGGGTGGGAATAATATAGAGCATCTGGGTCAAGCTACCCTGCTAACAAAGTTGCTTAGTAATGATGTAGGCTCCTCGGGAGCTTTAAGCTAAGGAAAGTTTTCTAAAGACTTAGCTTATTTTGTATCTTTTCACTTAGGAAAAGGTTTAGGTGATTTTTTCCATGGGGGCCACCAGCTGAATGCTGCCCATGGTAACAGTCAAGGCAGAAGGCTACAGTGATAACCTCTCTCCTAAAGCAAGTGAACTGGTCTCATCTTCCAGCAGGAACTGTCTCAGTCTGTGAGGTGTCAGCTGTAGCCAAGGGTCACACCTTCTGATCTTAGCCATCTCAATCAGTGTCTGTCCCAAGAGAGGAGATTGCCCCACCCCAAGAAGTTTACAGAAAACTGCCTCTTCAAGTGTTTGCCTTACTCAGCTTTTCACTTGTGCCATTAAGCAAGCACTGTAGCAAAAGCCACTTCCACATGGCCCAGGCAGGGAGCACTGCAGCTCCATGCTCCATTCTCACTGTACTTGGTATTATATTTTTTATAAATAAGATTTTTATGTAAAGCTCAGATTTTGATTTACAAGGACCTTGCTGCAGTAAATATTCCATCAATCTTGTGCCACCAGTTCAGCTGTTAGATAGCACAGTCAAATCATTTGCATCAAAAGGGCAAATACTTTATTAAGATAATGAAAGGGAACACTACTTCTGCTGTTAAGACACAAGTGTCTGTGCTTTTAAACAAATTCAAGTAGTAAAAGAGAAAATCAAGCAAAACCTTTGCCATTCTCGTGTTTTATTAAAGCTTTATTTGATGCCACTAACCTAGTTTGCTTGAAACCCCAGTTTAACAAAGGGAAGGAAACATGCATTTCACTGTTACTCTTCTCCATCTTTTATGCTGTTGTGCTTAAGTAGTTGAGTTTGCCTGTGTGCCTGCAGAGCGCCTTTTCGTACTCCATACATCGCAAGGCCAAGGGGATAACACCTTCTCCAAACTGTCAAATGTGGAGGAAGCACTTAGTGTGTCTGCTGAACTGTGTACATGGAAACAGTAACAATTTATACTAATTGATCTTTACACTTGGAAGCCGGTCCTTCTGCGTCTTCGTTTGGAAATCCTTGTGCAATGATTTTGCCTCATCAGACAAAAGAAAATGGAGGAAGACAAAAATGCTCGCCCTTCCTAGCCCCTTGTCCTTTGTCCTTCCTTCCCTTGCTAGGTCACGTTCTAGGCCCGCTCCATGTTGGAGTGCCAACGATGCGGTAGCTCTGCCGCTGTGGCCCCATCTAACAAGGCCAACTGTTGCAAAACTTCAAGGAGACACTTCTTGAGTAACCAACTGATTGACAATTTTAAGTCAAAATACAAAATATCTATTCCCTTTGACTAAGATTAACCAATCTTAGTTCCACTTCTAGTTTTACTATCTTGTTCCACCTCCAAAGCAATCACACCAGTTCTAGTTCTTCACAGTCCTTTACCTCACAACCATACCTAGAACGCACAGCTTCCTTGCTGTGCAGTCCTCTTGTCTGTCAGAGTAGAGCATATACCAAGTGTCTTGTGTCCAGGAATTTCTGCTAAAGTAGCTAATCAGACTGCATTCTTTTACTGTTAAGTTGTTGTATTTATTAATTTGACAGAACTCAATAAGCCCTTTCTCTAGTTCTGACCATAATGTTAATAAATATATGAGAGCAACCTACTGATTTTTTAAGTTTGATTGTTAGTGGAATAGTCTCATATTCAGGCTGTATTAACACCGGCTACACTGGATGAGTTTCTTCAGTATCATAAAGTGTTACAGTTGCCTAAAGGACATTCAAGAGTCTTCTTCCTGAATAGAGCAATCATAGCCATTCATCTTCTAAAGTATTCCCTTTCCGGTCACATGATAAAAATGCTCAAAGCTACCTTCCTTACCACTTCAGTATAGACCCAGAATACCCAGTATTAAAAGGTTTTTCAAACATGAAGGTTAATCCAGCATATTCTCTTTTCCTGTTGTTATTAAGAAATCATAGTCCAAGAATAAATAAAACAAATACTTATTTTCTGTGTGAGGTAGCCACCCAATCCCCCATTGGAATTCAGCTGGTAGCTTAATGGTGCTACAGAAGAATCCTGGAAATAAGCTTGTCTTATTGTCCTTAAAAGCAACTGTTGTTTTTTTTTTTTTTTTTAAACCATAAACAAAAAAACAAAACTGCAGTGTCTGAGACACACACCAGTAAGCACGGTGAACAGCAGTGGAGGAGGACTCAGGGACCTGTGAGTCCACTCAGCAGCCATGGAGCTGCCGTCCACTCCAAGTCAGTGTAACGTAAGTTCACCCTGCGGTAGTACTTAACCTTTTCATTTTCCTTCTTCAGTTCTAGAAAATTAGGCAAAAAGCAACTTTTTTGTTTTAGTCAGTATTTCCTCAAACAAGAGGGCTGTGTCCTCAAAGCTAGTTCTGCCTCACGGCCATAGCTATGTACTGGGGTCGTGAACAAACAAAAATGTCCCTCACATTTCACAGCTTCGGCTTCTGGAGGGATGGGGTGTTCTCTAATAGCTACAATCTTCTAAAGTGAGGCCACTCTAGCCAGAGGTGCCCTACATTTGGCTGCTTTGCCCACTGGTAACTTGTGACCTCTCCTTCTACTGTATTAGAATACATTAGCCAGAATTGCTACCAAGATTGTCCTTTATCACACAGACCCTCTTATGTACTACACTACTGTCTAACTCCTTTATGGATTGGATAAAGTCGTTAGTAAAATAACCTCATTTAGAGCATTATTCATATAAATGTACTTTATTGTTTTAAACAGAACGAAAGAAGAGGCAGAAAACATTTGCATGTAAGTCCTAGCTTATAAATGTAGTTTTTAGTGGTGGCATCTCTAACATGTCGCTCAGGGACTGTTTCCTTTTGCCTCCTTGTACTGTGAGCACTGACACTTGAGAAAAGCACATCTGGCGGAGATATGTCTCCAGAACTGGAAGAACTTGGAGAGCAAACATTTTTCTTAATTCCTCTAAGTAATCTTTAGTAAAACAAAAGATGATCTTTGGCATAGATTCATACTTTAAAGGCATTGATATGCATTTATATCAGGTAAGCAACTATACAGATCTGCTGAGAGCTTTCAAAAGAATCTGTTATCAGCTGAAAGGAAATAGGGGAAGCCTGAGTATTCAGGGTCAACTTAAGATTTGAAAGTTCAGTGTTGGGGTCAACATACTAGATGTGGGAAGAACATCCAGGAAGGTCTCAGTCCTGTATTCACCTGGTTCTTGATTTCTGGAAGAAGCATCCGTGCGCTAGGAAATGCTTATACAGCCGAGGTAAATGCAAAAATGAGTAAAGTCACTTTTTCACTAACTTTGCCCAATAGGAAACATGCCTTTCTGATAAGTAGATACCATACTCATTATTCTTGAATACTTTATATTGAGAGAAGGTTGTAGTTGGTTAAAAGCAACTGGGAACTATAACTTCCTACTGATTTTTCCCTAGCAGCACCAGAATTATATTCTGCAAATGCTATTCTCCCTTACATAGGAAATATCCTTCAGACAAAATTGCCTTTCCATTCAGTCTCTTAAGAGCTTAATTTTGAATGGACTTTTCAAAGTTACAAGCAAAGTCAAGTGTGGTGTTAGGAGCTAAGAGGCTGACACAAGTAGATGACTTGAATCCAGAAGTTCAAGACTAGCCTGGACAACATAGAGAGACCCAGTCTCAAAATTTTAAAAAAAAAAAAAAAAAAAAAAAAAAGTGGGGGATGGAGGGATTGCAGACACACACACCTATGATCTTTAAAGTCTTGTTTAAGAAGCACATAGAGGAAGACTGCCCAAGCCTAGGATGATTTGGTTAAAAGTAAATGCAGCATTTCAGCTCAGAAATTAAAAAAGAAAGTAAAAGCTAAGGATGAATGCTAAGGCCTCAGCACAGACTTCTACTGGCAGTGACAAGCATAGAAAACCTGGGAGTGGCCCCACTGGGAGGATGGGCAGGATCACACCCCAGCTACTCTGCCCCCTCAGTGGCAGAGAGCACCAGTGTGTTTACATGATGGTTACCTTGGCAACCAAGCAAGGCAGGATGTGAGAAGGGAAGTTTCCATAACACATACTAGTGAGGGGCATGATAAAGACAGAAGAGTGATTTCCTCCCAACAGTGAAAGTTGGTTTTCCATTGTGCAGAACTAGGAATACATGGGGAGAAAGTGGGAAATGGATCCAGGCCGTGCAAGCTGGAACTCCCCAGAGACCACCTTTTCCTGCAGCAATGATGCACAGCCCAGGGAAGATGGGCAGGGTCAGCAGCAAAGGGGAAACCCAAAATCACTTTGGAAGCACAGTTATTTACTGACTCGCCTCAGTTCTAGGTCTCGAGAGCCTAAAGGGGGGGAAAGGCAGCCAGTGAACCATAAACACAGAGAGAAATGTCCCAGGGCAGAGCAGGGCTTCCTGCTAGTGTTCACGCTTATTCTGAGCTTATGTAAAATCCTTGGGAGAGTGCACAGAGTAACTGAAAGTACAGGGTTTGTAGAGAGACACTTCAAAGTGTCCATGACAAGAGTATAAATGTTTTTTCTATGTGAAGAGGCCCCATTCCTTTCTGGTGTGTGAAACCAGGGATTGATTTTCCACCCCTGGCAACTCTGAATGGCTTCTGAAGCTCAAGATGGTCACCTCCTCGTTAGCAGAGGTCTGTGTACCAGCCAGGTCTGACCAGGTGCCTACTGGTACCAGGGAGTCTTTCTGACCCAGCGCAGAGTAAATCCGGCGTCTGTTCGAATCTTGATTGAAGCAGCTTCGGCCTCTCGCACAGTCTCCTTCACAGACTGCATGAGGTTCTGGGCATTATGAACCAGCATCTCTGTGGCCTGCAGGAGAGGAGCCCTGTTACCATAGCCTCAAATGCAGAGCTGCCTGCAAGCTGCCATGAAGCCAGGAGTGGGTTGCAGCTGACCCCTGCACCGGACCCCCTGCATCTCTGCTGGCTTAACTACACAAACAGGGCAATGTTTATACAATTTGACTTGTACACCAGTAACTGCACTGTGTCTCTGTATGGCTGGCAGCATGTACTCACTCCTGGTTTTCAGAGACGGTGTTCTTTCAGGACTCTGCTATGTCCTCTACCTACACTTTTCTTCCAAGTAAGCCAGGCTCCCCCTCCAGCATCCTTCAGATCTTAGGGAACCATACATTAAATAACACCACTAAACTCTTAGCACTTTACTTGAAGTTACTGTGTTTCTTCATAAAATCCATCACTAACAATGGTGTGCTGTATATTATACCTAGATTGCTTGGGGGTGGGTTTTGTTCTCTTAGTTGGCGTTGGGTTCTGGGGAGAAGGTAGTGTGGTTCCAATTATCTGTCTGTCTTTAAGCTCCACAGGGCAGAGATTTTTGTTGGCTTTTTCACTGCTCTCTATTTAGTACAGGGGGCATTTCATAAACAATGAATGGAAATGATCGACCCAGTCAACCCTTAACACAGGACTAGAGGATGGGAATAGCTGGCTGTCTGCCCACACCCAAACAACCCAATCATTCAGTTAAATCACTCAATCGGGTTTATTTGTTAGATGTACAGTGTTCTGCCTGCATGTATGCCTACAGGTCAACCCATGGAAGAACAGCCAAGTGCTCTTAACCTCTGAGCCACCTCTCCAGCCCAACTCAATCATTCCTTAGGGCAGCAGGTCTAACTAGCTCTAAGTTGTAGATCTTTTGAGGATTTAAGGAAGGCCATGGGGTTGGAGGCCGGGGGGGTCCATGTCACATGAGTGAAACATATGCATAAAGTTCAGAGGACTCTGGGAGAAGTACCTAGAGTCTAAGCTCCAAACATCGGTCCTCTTCCTTCTTAGGAAGGAAGGGTCTCAGGCCAGCCTAACTCACACAACAGTCAGGTTCCAGCTCAAGACTCTTCACTTGTGTCCTGAGTTTGCTCCAATCTACCACACTGTTTCTACTTCTTTTTTTTTTTTTAATTTAATGGAACACATAGTCCCAACACGCATTTTGTTAAATAATTAAGTTGATAGATATGATTTAGCATGGATCTTAGTCTTGCCCTTCCTTTCCCACCTTCTCCTATTGGCACAAGACACCCTGCCAAGAAAAGCAACCCAGTGTCCAACTCTGCTTACAAACTATGGACGTTAGGGATTTTGAAGATGCCCGGGGTGGAGATGGGAGCTGCTGATTAAAGCAACTGTAGTGTAAACATCAGTGGGGCAGCAGGAAGGTCTCCTCCCTGTAAACATCAGTGGGGCAGCAGGAAGCCTCTCCTCCCTGGTTCCTCAGGTACCCACAGCCTCTGTAGAGCAGAGCAGTCAGTCCACCTAACGGGGTCTCTCTCATTTTAACCTTTAAAATAATGATGGCCTCTGTAGGCAATGCTGCCAAGGTGTACTCTCTACCATGAGATCAGGAGTGTGACTCAGAGGAGGGCCCACCAGAGGGGAGAGAAGGAAGAGAGGGCTGCTGACTCTCAGTTCAGAGGTCAGTTTGTCCTAAAACTGAAAGGAGGCAGCAAGGAAGCCCGAGGTAGAGAACCCAGCGCAGCGGCACTTACCTGCTCAGATTCCTCGTCACTGATGTTGGTCCGGCCCAGCATGGTGGCCTTCACTGTGGACAGGATTTTGAGCTGGGTGCTTATAGTTGGGATTCGCTCACAGACCTAAAGAGAAAGTTTCATTGGATGTTTGTTGGTTCTCTAGCCCACAAGCTCCTTGGAGGCAGACATACCCAACATTTCCAGTGGATGCATGCAGGAAGTATTAATAAAAAGGCAGCATAAATATACTTGTTTTTATCCCCAGCATCAGTCCTGACCAATTGGTATCCACGCTGCCCTTGCTGCCGCTGCTTTCCCTTCTTGAGTGCCCCTTCCTATTCACCCACTTCCCTCTGCTTTTCCCTCACATCCATCACTCATGCTTCCCACTCAGGTGCTGACTCTTCCCTCCCTCCCCACTCTCGTTCTCTCCTCTCATCCTCCCTGCGCCCCCCTGTCCCACCCCTCCACCCCACTCTCCCCACACACACAGCCTATTTTCCCAAGTACCTGTAAGAGATTGGTTCTAATCCGCTTATCTGTGCACTGCTTGGCAACCTCCTTGGCCAACCTCGTCACCTCATCAGAGGCCTTGGCGATATCCTTGGCACACTGAATAAGTGCCCGCTTGGTACCACTGCCCCCTCTTACCAGCCGAGACATCTCCGCCATCAGCAGAGCCATGCGCTTGGCTGCTGCGATGATGTCATTGCCCTGGAGAAAAGCAAAGCAGCATGAGCTCTGCCCACACACCAGCCATGTGAGGGAAGGTAGAAGACCAGGAGGAGGCGTGCTGCTCTAGCAGCCCTCTGGGAGGCTAGGAAGGGGAAGAGTACTGTTGGGGAACTAGAAAGCACTGGAGACAGGAGAGACAGACAGGGCACTTGCCCAGGATTCAGTGAGAATATCTGAGTAAAAGAAAGGACCCAGATATTAGTCTAAAAGGGCAACTTGGTGCCCCAGGCGCAGCACTGGACAGGCACTCGAGCATCTCCAGGTTAATTGTGTCAATAACAGGGCTAGAGCCAAGGAGCCACTCACACAGGCACTTTCACTTTATAACAGGGGAGAAAGCAGGGGAGGTGGCCAGAGGTGGGGAGCACAGAGGAGGCTTTCCAAATGCTGAAAGCGCCCTCCACACTTGTAAACAGCAGCCAAGCGCTCAGCTTCACTAGAACAGGAAGTGATTCTCAGCCTAACTGAGAAACACAGGAGAGCTGGGTGTTCTCTCATCTACACTACTGTGCCCTCGACTGCCTTTGGACCTGCGCAGCCTGAAAGGCACACTATTTTAATCACTCCACATTTCAAAGGTTACAAATCAATTGTTCTGTCCCATCAGCTGCGTGAAGCCTCCAGTTAAGGAACGTTCCCCCTAGGAGGGTGCTGAGGGAGATCAAATAAATAAACCTGAGTCAGGCTTATTAATGGCAGTTTATCTGAAATTTGGTATCTGGTTCACTTAAAACTCTCATGGATTATAAATAAGGAAATATTTAAGCAATTTATATCCTTAACCTAAAGTTACAGCAACTACAGTGTTAAAACTACCCAAATGGCCAGGCCCCACTCATTTTCCCCTCATGCTCTTCAATTGCTATACAATGCAGTGAGGCACACACAAACCAAGCCACTCAGGGTTCTCTTGCAAAAGCTCCGAGAGCACCATGAACTGCGCATCAGTGTTTTTAAGGCACATAATGTCTCGGGAAATAAACTAAGGCAGAGAACACAGGTTTGGGAGGAAGTCACAGGAGAGGCATGTGTTAGATGAAGCCCTCTGGATCAACTTCCAGTGTAGACCTGAGGTAATTTAGGATTACATGACATTGTTAGAAGACACACAGTGCCAGAGTTAGTTTTTACCCACCATCTTCAGGCTTTTTCTTGCAACATGCCATCTTTAAGGAGGGAAAAAAAAAAAGATAACCACTTCTACACCTCAACTCTCCCAATGAACCCAAGGCTCTGTCACCTAGCTGATGGCCTTGAGCTTTCCCTGTGGCCACTTCCAATGCCTGAGAAAGCAGTCCGTGAAACCCCTTCCCTGTGGACTCCCATGAGGGCCAGCATCTGTCACACAGCCAGGTGCAGGCAGCAAGCAGTCCTCCTGATGCTGCCAAAGCTGCTTCTCGTCCTGATCAACTGCTGGGCCATCAGTGAGGTCAGTGGGGGCCAAGCAAAGCTCAGTGGTCAAGCTAGGGAACTTGTTGCAGTCCCCAATGGCTCCTGAACTAGAATTCACGGATAAATGCATCTACAGCCTCCCAGGGAGTTCACAGCTCCAGTAATGGCCACAAAAAAATGGGAAGGAAACAAATTCTTTGGAAAGTGACCCCACTTCTCTCTATTCCACAAACATGAATGCAGTTCAGTCGGGCATCAGCAAACCTATCAAACTTGTGAAGCCAGGCCTAACAACAAGGTGCAGACAGACAGTTGCCCGCCCGGCTCAGACTCACAGGACCCGCACAGATAATGAGTGATGCAAGGTGTCAAGGCTGCACATGGCCGGATGCATTCGGAGCGGCCCCCAACTGGGGCACCCATCAGTACCTTACTAGACCACTTGGTAGCTTCCCGGTGCAAGGACTGAGCCGCGGCCAGAATGGGCTGGTTGACCGGCTGATTAGCTGGCACTAACAGCAGCTCAGGTTCTGAATCGTCTTCCATGTCAGAGGGGAAAGGGAACCCAACAGCATCAGCCGCATCTGCCTCAGCTACAACTCCTATACCCACCTGAGCGGCTGGGAGACCCGGCTTTGTCGATGGCGGGAAGGGTGAGAAACAGGGATAGTGTTAGTAAGAACAACAGGACTCGGGAAATGGAGCTTCAGCTGGTTTAGTTACCAAAGCTTGCCTGGGGTGGGAAAGAAAATGGCGTGCTCTCCGGGAGCCATGGGAACCAAGGTTCAAAGACAGGGACTCAGCCTCCAGCCTAAGTCTCCTTGACAGAAGTGGAGAAATTTGCTCTAGCAAAAGGTTTGCATAGAGGGCAGGTGCTTTATCCTTGCTGCTGAAGTTAAACTTGACCAGAATCGCATGTTTCGGGAGCCAAACAACCCAGTAGCCATTACCTTAAAAAGAGTCCCGAGGAGAAAATAAACAGTTATGTAAGCTGTTTGAAGAGAAAAACAGCATCCTCCTAAATCAGGTACTCACTATTCCATCTTCCGGGAGCACAGCTCTGAGACTCACTGTCTCCTTCAGGATTAGAAGTTCCAGATTAGAAATGCTATGTCAAAGGTAGTAGACCAGGAGACAGAAAACTCAATGTAATGGTGCATGAAGAAGTTTACCAAATTCCCTAACCACTCAGCGACCTATAGGGGCCTGGAGAAGACACTCATCTAGTTCCTATAGCAGTGAAAACACTGTATCTCGAACTGTCTTCCTCTTTGAAACTGCCTTCAGGGACAAAGCTCCCACAGAATCTTACTGCAGCAATGGAAAGTGCCACCTTGTGAGCACAGCCTAGCTCTCCCTTGTGAGTACAGCCTAACTCTCACCTTGTGAGCACAGCCTAGCTCTCCCTTGTGAGCACAGCCTAACTCTCCCTTGTGAGCACAGCCTAGCTCTCCCTTGTGAGCATAGCCTAGCTCTCCCTTGTGAGCACAGCCTAGCTCTCCCTTGTTGACACAGCTTCCCACCCCAACCTCAGCTCACAGTACACAGATCAGGTAACAGGCGGACTAGGCAAGTAAGTGAGGCCAAGCTCAGAGGAGCCTCATGTGAACCCAAACGGTTGCTTATGAAGAACAGGGACCAAGACGAAAGTGAGGTTTCTACCAAAGACAGGAATCCTAGGGGTTTGGGAAGATAGAGAGAACAGATGCTAAAAACAAGCTGGAGTAAAAAGAACGGGAATTGCTTTAATGAAAGGGAGCCATTTATAAAAAAGACTGGTGAAGAAAGGTTGCTTACACCAAGAATCTGTAACCAGGAGGAAATGAGTGTTTACGTGGAGTTTTATTTAAGGTTCCTAAAAGTTTTATCCTAACAGTAATCCAAAGGCAGAGGCAGGAAGACCAGGTTGGAGAACAATGAGTCATGAGACTCTCTAGAGAGACAGAAAAACTTTTGAATTAGCAATAGAAATTCTGGGGGGCTAGAAAGATAGCTCAGTGGTTAAAAGCATTAACTACTCTTCTCCAGGACCTGGATTCAATTCCCAGCATCCCCATGATGGTTCACAACCATCTCTAACTCCAATTCCAGGGGATCTGACACCTTCTGGCTTCCATGGGCATTGTACACATGTGGTACACAGATATGCATGCAGGCAAAATACACATATAAAATAAAATCTTAAAAAGCAAAATAAAAATAAATCTCAAACAAATAAAATAGTGTTTTATCCTAAACACAAAGCCCACCTCAAAAGAGTGGGAATGAAGTTGGCAGACACAGGGCCAACAAGGAGGGGTTAGGTTACCACCAATTCTTCCACCTAAACTGCCTCAACCAAGGCTCCTCCCCATTCCCTGAAGGAAGGACCAGTTGGCTGCTGCTAAGGTTCAGAGTAACAAGCTTCACAAGGTCAGTGTGACAGATACAAACACTTATTTCTTCCCGACTCGTTCCTAGCTCTCAGTTCCTAGCTTTGTACAACTCAGAACCCAGTGAACTCATGAAATCAGAGCTGGCCAGGACCTGTGAACACAATGGGCATAGTTGGGCGAGTATATGGGTCAATGCTGTCTAACCCTCCATATTCCTAAGATGTTTCCTAAGAGTTTCCTAAGATGAGCAGGCTTATTATAATTACATTTTCTGTGGGGGAAATCGACCCTATTGTCACCCATGCTCCATTCACAGTAGGACTGAGCTACGGGAACTTGGAGTGTGAGAGACACCACTATCAATAATTCCACAGGTCAGATCCAACACCAGCAAGGCTTCCCTGCCTAGGAACCTGGGCTCCCGCTAGTCACTGGATTAAAAACAAAGGCCACACTTGACAGTGCTGGCACTTGCCTTTAATCCCAGCACTCAGGAAAAGCAGCAGATGGGTCTCTTGAGTTCCAGGCCAGCCTGGTCTACAGACTGAGTTCTAGGATAGCTAGAGCCACACAAAGAAACCATGTCTTGAAAAAACTAAACAACAAAAAAAACAAACAAAAAAACAGAAAGAACAAACCAAGGTCAATTTCTCAGCCTGAAGAAAAAAAAATACAACAAAACAAGATGGTTATTTTCTCTGGGAAGTACATTCAGTTGAAGATTTAAAAATAAAAGAATCTAGTGGGAATGCAAGCTAGGGTTCTGGTGCATTACAAACTGCGCTAAGGAGCACAGCCTCACTGGCAGATGAGCAACAGGGCTTCGCTCTAAGCAGGAGAAGCAACTACTCATTTCGAGTGCTGGGAAGCAGGTAGGATGTGATCATGGGGTAGGACTGTTTACATCCAGATCTCTGCTCCAGGAATGTTTAGACTTTTAATTCGCTGAGTTGAATGAACACAACTGGAGCTGTCTTGAGTGGAGAGGGAGCTCAAGATGATTCTGAGAAAGAACAAAGCGCACTGCTTCTGTGCCCCAATCTACCTGCTTCTTAGCGCAAGAACAGGAGCCGCCACACGCATTCCACCTCACAGACCCACAGAAGGAACTTTCACAACGGAGGTTTATCCAACAATGACAAACACTTTCTAAAAGACCCAAGAAGTCAGGACAGCTGACCCTCTACTGGACAGATGGGAGAAACGTCTTTAGCCACAGACACCCCAGCTTTACTTTTGCCCAGGGAAAGGCAAGCCATCAAACACTAGGACTTCTCCCTAGATCACTGGTAAAAAGAGCACACTGCCCAAAACGAGGGAACTGAGCGAAAAGGGAGGTGGACACACCGACACCCCTGGGATGTCTCCATCCTGTCTGAGAAGGCTCTCACCCCCAACAGGGAGAGCCTTGAGGCTTACCTTGCTAGACCATTTCCGAGCTTCATCGTGGAGCTGCCTGGCGGCCATCATCATCGGCTGGTTAATCACCTCCCCGGCTTTCTGCTCAGGGAACTCTTCGTCCTTCTCTTCTGGTGGGGGCGGCCTGGGTGGAGGGACTTCACCCTCAGGCAGAGGTGGTTTGGGAGGAGCCAGCTCATCAGTTAGCTAAAAATATGAACAAAACAGGGTCCAAGTAAAGCCCTGGGAGCTACTACCAAAAACCAGTCTAGAAAGTACGCCCACACTGACTCCATGTAAGAACGCCCACCAGAACCATGAAGGCATCTGTGCAGCATCATTAAAACAGTTTCCCTATCCATCCGTCCATCCATCCATCCGTCCGTCCATCAATCCATCCATCCGTCCATCCGTCCGTCCAACCACACATCCGTCCATCCATCCATCCATCCGTCCATCCACCCACCTCTCCAAGAAACCAGCAGCTATGTGTTGCTCATTTCCCATGGGAGGCACACACAGCATTACCAGATCACAATCCCCAAAGCCCATCCCAGAGAATATGTGAGAGCTGGTTGTCAGGTGCAGTGGAGAGCCTCATTACAGAGTAACTTCCCACCATTGCCTCAGGTTCTACATCTGCCACGTGATCCCTACAACCCTAACTCTAAATGCCATGACTCAAAGAAGCCACGCAATCTCAGCAGCAAGAGCCTCACTGGAAAGAAACATTGGAAACTGGGAACCACCAAATCCTACTTAGGTAATTAACCAACCTGACTTCTTTTACTGACATGAAATAAGGAACCATACCAAAGGAAGTAGATATAATTATTGTCTTGATAAGCTATTCTTCAAATCAACATATTTCTAAACTATTACTTGGAGTAAATATCTGTATACAAGGTCATTACCAGTTTTGTTTCTAGGATTTGTAAGAAAAGATACTCCCCAACTAGCTTATTCTTTTTTTTTTTTTTTTTGGTTCTTTTTTTTGGAGCTGGGGACCGAACCCAGGGACTTGCGCTTCCTAGGCAAGCGCTCTACCACTGAGCTAAATCCCCAACCCCTAGCTTATTCTTTAATCATGGGAAAATATATTCATGGTACTTAGTGGAAAGAATTATGAAAAGATTTGAGGGCCTACAGAGATGGCTCAACAGTTAAGAGCACTTGTTGCTCCACCAGAAAATAGGGGTTCACGTTCCCAGCACCCACGTGGCTGCTCATAACTATCTAAACTCCAGTTCCAGGGGACCTGACGCCCTCTTCTGGGTTCTGAGGGTACTAGGCATGCAAGCAGTGCAAAGCATCCATACACACAAAATAAAAACTGTTTTAAAGATTCAAAATTAGAGTCTAATTTAAAAACACAGAAACAGTTCTTGGTCTGACAAGACAGAAGAGCATTTGCCATGCAAGCATGAAGACCCTAGTTTGACCCAAGCACCCAAGTAAAACACTCAGCATGGGCCAGCAATGGTGGTGCACACCTTTGATCCCTGTACTCAGGAGGTAGAGGGAGGTGGGTCTCTGTGAGTTCAAGGCCAGCCTGATCCACATAGTTAAGTTCCAGGAAAACCAGGACTATGTAGAGAAACCCTAACTCAAAAGACAAAACAAAACAAAGACAGCATCTATCTCAGCATGGTAGTACGTGCTTATAATCCCAGCACTGGGGAAGCAGAGACAAGCAAGGGCTCACTGGCCAAAATGACAAGTCTCATCCTAGTGAGAGTTGACCTGTCTTCCACAAGAAAATGTACCTGTGTACGCGCGCGCACACACACACACACACACACACAATTTTTTAAATAATTTTTAAGAGCAAATATTACTTTTGTTACTAAAAGAGAGTAAGTCAAGAACCTAACAAGCTTCTAATTCTGCAATTCTCCCCTTAGCAATTCTCACCACGCATACACAAACTATTTTACGACAAGTCACAGCTCATCAATTCATCGCAACTGCACTTACCTCTCCTCCATCCTCACCCTGTCTGTCACACAGGCTAATGCTATGTAAGTGCACGCACAAGCACTGATGTATGATTCCACTCAATTTAGGAGTAAAAATCAAGATGTGCCTCTAATTAATCACGTAAAAGCTTCGGAAGCCACCTAGAGACAGAGACTGCAGACCTGCCTCTCACACAGGCTGCCCCTTGCTGCTCCGTTCTTCCCTTCTCTCTGCATTTACTTACACGTAGCTGTTCAAGGTCTGGTGGAGGAGGCGGGAAGTCAGGCTCCTGAGGTTGGAAGGCTTCTCTAACCTTGGCCACAGCTCCCAGGATCCGATATCCTGAGTCCAGGAAGCTCTTTTGCAGGCCTAAACACAAGACACTCATTTTCAGCTGGGTAGGTCAGCGCCCAGAGCACTGCCTGTCCAGCAGAAGAACTGGTTCCCACTGGCAAGGTTGGATGTGGGGCTGCTAGGGGGAATCATGGGCAGTGGCACCGGAAAGGGAGGGAGGACAAGTCAAAGGCCTTGAGGAAGTATCACAGGCCGGCTGCTCCTACAGTGGTGAGAATGCCTTCTGACTGGACAAGTAACAAGTACTTGGGAGAATGCTGGGTGTGAATACTAGGCTTGGGCAGCACCCGTCACTTCTCTTATGATGGCACGGTCATGAGATAGGTCTGTGGAGTGCAGAGCATGGCAGATGGCAGTTTCAGATTAGGTTCCTAACTCCCCGGAGTCCATCTCACCTTTCTCTCTGCGTCTGTGCTCTAGTTGGCATTCAGTGTGTTAACCCTTATCGTGGACTGCCAAACTATGAGAAACTCCAATTAGGAGATCAAATACATCCACCAGTGATGGTGGCCTGGGAATCTGAGGGAGAATCTGAGGGGCCAGAAGTGAGTCAGGCAGCCTAGATTCTCACTCATGAGATGGGAAATGCGGGTTTCCAAAGAGAAAGGAAAACACATGATTCCCAGCCACAGGTAGATGAGGTTATTAACTCCTTTGGTGGTACAGAAACTATGATCACAACGTAGCTGAAGAAAATTCAAATTCTCCCACATAGGGTCTAAGAGACCAAAGTTACTTGAAGTCCTCTAGATTTGACAAAAACAAAATTCTCTACAGAGAATTGTCATAATATGCAAGAAAAGTAAAAGAGAGTGTCATCAACTAAACGGTTGGCAGATAATTAGCATTTATTTTAAAGTTTCCAAAATTGTGACTATCAACAGGGAAAGCAAGCCAGACGACGTTAGGAAAGGGGGGAGACATTGGTCCAAAAAGTGACAGGCCTGATGATACTGCAAAAGCTTTGAGCAGAAGAAAACCTAAATGTCTACTGGTTTTTCCCCGTTTTTTTCCCTTTTTTTTTTTTTTTTTTGGAGACACTCTGTAACTCTGCCCTGACTGACCTCAAACTGACAGTTATCCTTCTGCCTTAGCCTCCTGCATGTTCTGATTACAGGAGAGAGCACCAAGCCAGGCAGTGTCTGTACATTTCCTCGCAGACTTTACGTATGTTGACTGTAGACAACTACTCTTCCCATCTCTGGAGTTAGTCTAGCAACTAGAATGAGAGACAGCGTGCACTGTTGCTTACCAGGGTCAGAGATGTTTCCAGCCACAGCCTTGGCATCCATCACCATGGGGGAGATTGTTTTGCTCAGTTCATCAGAGGCAGCTTTCACAGCCTCGCGGAACTTCGGATCCTCAGAGTTCTCTACCTCCCTCTTAGCAACCAGCAGAATCCGGTTGGCCCGACGAGCAATACTGGTTGCTCCAGCAACCAGCATCTGAGGCTGAATATTGGCCATGGCTACCTTACACTTGTCCAGGTCTTTTTTAATTGCTTCTTCAGAAGCATCCAACAGAGATTTGGTATCAATGGCCTCGTCCACCAGCCCTGTCAGGAGAACAGAAATGGAACTGAATTTTGCTTTTTAGAAGAACAAAGATTCTAAAACACTGTTGTCTGCTTGCGTCTCATGAGAAAGTACAACGCTCAGAATTCTCTTCTCAGTTCAAAGCTCTTCCTACAACATTGAAAACTTTCAAGCGAACGACATAACTTTAGAGAACAGAAGCCCAGCCCAGAAGGTCATTGGCCTCAGGATTTATACTGACCGTGGTCACTGGCCCTCTTATATCCACCACAGACAACCAGCCACGCACAGACATCAGGAGGAACCCGACTGAGTCTGAAACCTTCACCACATCCTCACCACAGTATCTGCTAACACCATTCTCTCCCTTCCCGGCTCACCCTCCGCCACCTGCTGACTGTTGGCAGCCTGACGTGCCTGAGACGAGCCACACGGAGGAGTCCAGTAACCCTAACAGCCTGCTTCTTACTTCTGTTACCTCGCTTAGACACTTTAGGAGCTCCACTTTCATCTCTGGCTGCGACGGACCCCTGAGGCAAGTTCTACAGGGACAGCCGAGAGCCTACACTCCTCATTTCTGCCTTTCTGTCCTGTCCCTCTACAGAAAACTCAGAGGCGCTTCTGCAGTCCTACAGACACAGGTGTCTCTCTCTCTCTCTCTCTCTCTCTCTCTCTCTCTCTCTCTCTCTCTCTCTCTCTAGAACTATGTAGTTGATAAGTTGGAGGAGACTCTGAGACAAGCTGGGTTAAATGGTAGCTATTGTGGTTCCTTGAAATGTGAACCCTATGAAAATGACAACAGGGACACTTACTGTACCCACAAACACCGCCTCCCAGCCTCTGAAACCAAACTCTAGCTGGGACAGAGAAAAGACACCATTCAAAGAGAAGATAGGAGCTCTAACAAGGAACATCGCACTGGAGGGCGGTTCTAAAATAAAAGAAACTCAAACAGCCTCTCGTCCGACAAAGCAGCAAAGCTTAAATGAGGAGCCGCCACTGCTCGGCGGCCTAATCAGGGCCCCCGCACACTGCCGAGCCCCTGACTGTCCCTTTTATCCAATTACAGCTGACAGAACCGGTCCTGCTCGAGGTCCTCAGAACTCAAGCATCAGACCAAAGGCATCTGCGAAACTCTACCTGTCATTTTCTCAACATTATCAATCCACTGGTTCTTCATGGTCTCAAAATGTTCATACGCAGCTTGGTTACCAGGGTTCCTCAGTAAGATTCGAGCAGCTGAGATCACCTGTGGATAACAAAACAATTTTCAAATACAGGGCTCCAGCACATTCCAAATACAAACCAGAGCGAAGCTGTTCTCCATTTTACCTATAGGTGGCACCAGAGAACCAAAGTTGACAAGGCTCTTCAGGCTAAATGCATTAGGTTGGAGGTCATAAACATGCCCTAGAGTGGGCCCTTCGCACAGAGGCTTACACAGAATCACAGCCTAGTTTTAAGAAAAATTAAGGTGTCAAAGTAAATGAGCATTTAATATTTCAGAAGAACAATAAAACTGACATATTTAACAGTTAACGTCTTGGTATCAACACTTTCATCTTAAAAAGAACCATAAAGAAACTAAAAATGTAGTTAGGCAAGGTAATTCAATCCTGTAATCCCAGCCTGAGGCAGGTTTAAAAGTTCAAAATCAGCCTAGGCAAAATATTGTGTTAAAAACAACAACAACCAAATGTGGTGGTAAAATCCCGCAAATGTCAGCACTCCGGTGAATGCAGGCAGACGGACTCCAACCTGAAATGGTAGCCTGGACCTACATACCAAGACCGAGACTGGGGGATGGGGGGAGGTGGATGGACAGATGGATGGATGGATGGATGGATGGATGGATGGATGGATGGATGGATGGATGGACAGACGGACAGTTGGATGGCTAGATGGATGGATGGAGGGAGGGGTGGATGGGGGGTGGGTGGGGTTACAGACATTGCTTTTGATCCTAGCACTGGGGAGCCCGACAAGCAGCAGAACTCTTCCGTTCTACAGTGAAGCTCCAGGCCATGAGGCCTCACAGTAAAACCCTGTCCTGTCTATAAAATAGGATATTAGAGCAACAAAACACTATTCAAACTTGATTAATGAATAATAGTGATTAAAATACATGTTCACAATTAACCAACTACTCAAAAATAGCTGTTCAGTTAGCACACTGCTTTCACACTCATGACGTAATGATCGTCACGACAACCCCATGAGAGGCTGGGCAGGTAACCCCTTCACTTCCCAGCGGCCAGGAGCAAGACACCCCAGAGGTGCCTGGCAGTGCACAGTGCACGCACGTGTGTGTCCACTCCTCAAGGCTGCATCATAAAGGAGGACACTCCCCGGAACGAGAAAGCTAGGAAGCACTGGAGCCCAGATCTGTCTCTAAGTCCTCATCCTTTCCAACACTTGAGCTTTAAGGCTAGCTTTCTGCACTGCTTTTTGTTGCTGCTGCTGTTGTTGGAAGCACATGGACAACTGTATTATAGTTTAAAAGAAAACTCAGGCAGGCTGGAGAGATGGCTCAGCGGTTAAGAGCACTGACTGCTCTTCCAGAGGTCCTGAGTTCAATTCCCAGCACCCACATGGTGGCTCACAACCATCTGTAATGGAATCTGATGCCCTCTTCTGGTGTGTCTGAGGACAGCTACAGTGTACTCATATATAATAAATAAGTAAATATTTGTTTTTAAAAATCTCTTAAATAAAAAGAATGTTTGAGCAATGTACTAAACAATGCTACTTGCTTTGGATTTCCCAGGCTCTTACAACCTAAACTGGTGCTGAACTGTTAGGTTCTCTTCCGTGTCCCTCGGCCAGAGGGCACTGCATATGTGTTTGCACGTGTGTTATGCTAACAGATGCTGGAAACAGAAGAAAAGTCTGTATTTTATGAGATTTTCTGAGAAGGCTGGATAAAGCCAGCACAGTGGTGCACGGTCCACCCCATCACTCAGGAACGGCTGTGATTAAGGACAGCCTGGAGTTTCTAAAGCACTTCTTTTTAACTGAATCAGTGTGACTTTCCCGAATGGGCTGGGGTGTAGCTCCATGGGGATGGGGGTTTTGCCTGGTATGTATCCAGCCCTGGGTTCCATACCTGATGATGGGAAAGAGAAAGGGAAGGAGAACGGAGAAACAGGCAACACAGGCACACACACGTGGGCACACACACAGGTACACACATGTGGGCACACACACAGTGGGCACACACACAGGTACACACATGTGGGCACACACACAGGTACACACATGTGGGCACACACACAGGTACACACACACGTGGACACACACACAGGTACACACACACATGGCCACACACACATGGGCACACACAAACTACTTCCCTCCCCTCCCCAGAGAAGGCCAACAAAAGCTAGACTCACAGACTTACACAGCCCAGCAGAACTCCCAATGTGATCTCTCTGTACTAATCGAAGGGAAAGGCAGGCCTACAACATCACACTAAATGCTGAGCTACTCTTTCTGAGAAGGCTGGCGAGGTGTGGTTCTGTACACCTATAGTCCCAGCACCAGACAGTTTTAGTCCAGCTTGGCCTACAAATCAAAAGCCTGCCTCGGAACAGGGGGGCTGGGAGTGGGAAGGGGAGGCTGGCTGGTTTATCAGAACTTTCTTTCCAATTTGTTTTCTCCCCTTTCCAGTCTTTTCTTCCCCATTTCCTAGCTATACTTTGGTCCCATAATTAGATACCTCAGTTATGCAGTTAGATAGAGGAGGGAAATAAGCAATGGAAACTATCTTTCAATCTCCTCAAAGAGATGCTGTGGAAAGACGGAAACTAAATAAACTTTCTCTTAATATTATCCAAATATTTTCTTTTTTTTTTTTTTCCGGAGCTGGGGACTGAACCCAGGGCCTTGCGTTTGCTAGGCAAGCGCTCTACCACTGAGCCAAATCCCCAACCCCCAAATATTTTCTTAATTATACATGTGATAGGAAAGAAAGCTGCTTACTACTTGTCTTTTGCTTTTGAAATAATGCTCACCATTATTTAAAACTACAAACAATGCAAAAAGGCATAAAGTCCTCTAGAATCTCAGCGGTCACCAAGTATGACCCAGTGAATGTTTAAATATGTGTGCATGCGTGTGTATGATGTGCATACACATGCAAACATTTCTGTGTGAGTGTGTACATGTGCGCCCGAATGTGTGTGGAGGTCAAAGGACAGCCTTGGTGTTGGTCCTCACCTTGCAACCTGTTGGAGACAAGGCCTCTGCTGTTCATGACTCTATGCCAGCCTCACTGGCCTGAGAATCCCAGGGATTCTCTTGTCTCCACCCACCATTTCCCCTGAGGAGCACGGTATGACAGACATACCCACTATGGCTGGCTTGTACCTGAGGTCTGGGGATTCAGGCTCCGGTCTGCATAATTGCGTGTCAAGTGCTGTCTCTGCTGAGCTTTTTCCCTAGCTCCACATGCACTATCTTAAGATTTGTTTTTATTATTTCTAACTATGTGTGGGTCTGTGTGTTGTATGTGGGTCTGTGCACATGAGTGCAGGTGCCCATGAAAACCAAAGGCATCGGACCCCATGGAGACGGAGTCACAGACACTTGTGAGCTACGTGACATGGGTGCTGGGAACCGAAGTGTCCTCTGGAGGAGCCATTACACTGGCTCGGCAGTTAGGAGCCATCCTGCATCTGTCCCCAGCATTCTCCTTCTCTGTTCTTTTTTAGTGTTGATCCTAACAAAGCATCTGTAATTGACTTCATTTTGAACAGTGTACCACGATACGGAAGGGAAGAGTGAGCCAACGCTGACCTGGGGAGTGAGTTCTCGGGCTGTCTTCACGGATGCCTGAATGCCTTCCACTGTCGATTTATTGGCAGCACCAACAGCAGCTGCCTTCTCTGCCGTGGCCCCAAGCCTTCCTGAATGGTTTTCAAAGTTGGCTGCTCTCTCGTCAAATACCTTGAGGGGGAAAAAAAAGACATCAAGGAAATGTATTTCAATATATCAGGGAACTTGAGGAAATGTCTTTTTAATCTGATTCTGCAACCGCTCAAAGATTTTAGGGATGACACCAAACCTTATTAATAAAACAATGGTCAGATGTCAGATTCTGACCTCTGTGCGTCTCCTCGGAGGTTCAGCTTTAAGCATCATATACACACACGGGGCGCATTGCCGACCTTCGTTTAAGCCTACTTACCAGGAGCACACTCAGGATGAGATACTTTACCACAAGCTCACCAAGTGTGAAGACTAATAATTTCACTCCCCCAAGGTCTTCTCAGTGTGAAGAGGACAGACAGACCCCTCCAGGTTCCACCGTAGACAGCGGGTGGGTTACAAGCCCCACGTGTCCACAAAGAATCCTTACCTGGCTCCAGCCTCCGCTCCTGTATCCCATTACCATTAATGTTGTAAAAACTCTGCCCTTGACCTCAGTGGGAAAAATGATAGCTCGTACTCACACCACACAGAACAGAGGCATTCGTTCTAAATGCAAAACCGTCTACCTAACGGTTTAGGTGGTTCTCCGAATCACCTGAAAAGTTAACTTTCCCTTCCGTCGTGGGTATCATGAGAAGATATACTTTATCAAAGACACTAGCTTAAAATGACAAATAGGTTTCTATCTGTCTGGGTGACATTAGAACCGATATCTGGAAAACAAAGGATTCCAGACAACACTGGGTCAGGTTTACGCTACATACGGAGCCTACCAGGTGCCTCTCATAATACTTCCTTTTTTTTTTTAATATCCTACTGACAATGCTTGGTATTCAACTCTGACTCAAGTCAGACAAGCTGTGGTTGTAAAGCAAGCTCTATTCTCTTCCCCGAGTTCTATCTACATCTACCATCTAAGGTCCCCTGACCCATGCTGACCTTCTGTTTTGATTCAGCTTCCTAGCCAGGCAGTATTGACACATGCCATTAACACCAGCACATGGGAAAAGGAAGCAGGCAGATCTCTGAGTTTGAGGCCAGCCTAGTCTACAAAGTGAGTTCTAGAACAGCTAGGGCTGTTACACAGAGAAACCCTGTATTGATAAAAAACAAAAACAAAAACAAAGGCAAGGACAGGAGAGGAAAGACAGACCAAAAACGGAGACTATAAATACCAGCATCTAAAGGGGCTCAAAGACTTAGTGGGAAGCCCAGAATCAGGTATCTGATAAGTGTCACTATGTGAAATAGCAGGGCTACACAGCAATCTTAAGGGTGTAAAAGGAGAGGCACTTAACCCATCCAGAAAGCAAAGAATACAGTAAAGAAGGAAGAGGGACCAGGCAGAAAAGAAGGTGGAAGCAATCAGGCAGGGGGAGGAAGCAAGGGCACAGAAGGGCCAAATCTACAAGGCATTACACACAACTAGCCATCCCAGAAGCATGGACTAAGAGAGCGCAATCCCTATGAAATCAACACACAATGAATAATAAAAGCCAGACCACAGGGGCTGGAGGACACTCACAGATAGAGTGCCTGCCTAGCATGCATGAAGTCCTGAATCTGATCTGCAAATCACAAGCCAGCTATTGTGGCACCATCTATGAGTCCAGCATTGAGGATGATCGGGAGCTCAAGGCTATCCTCAGACTCCAAAGCTAGCCTGGGGTACATGACAACAAACAAACATTTCAAAAAAAAAGCCATATCACAAAGCTCCAGCTTTATCCTGATGCCCGCTGAGAGAATCAGAAGTCAGGGTTGGATGAACTTTCCCTCTTCCCCAATTGGTGGTTGAATGAATGATTCAAAGACAACAGAGCTAAGCAGTAGGAGTAGAAAAGAAGAATCCAATTTTAAGCTGTGGCAATATGATAGGATTCAAGATGACTTGTGATATAAAATTAATATGTTTGAGTTATCTGTTGGTATAAAGGCTAGGGAAAGACACTGGAAACAAACAATTTCAAAGAGAACTCATCCCATAGTAAAGAACCAATAAAGCACCAGGAATCTAGATTCCAAATGGACAAGACAAGCAGATAGCTGAAATTTAGGGGTCTGAAATTCAGAAGCCTGGGATGGAAAAGCAGCAAATCACCCTAGCGTAAGGAGACCCTGAACTGAACCACCTCCTAACCTAGGCCAGAACGAGAGCGGGAGTCACTAAGAAGCAACACAACATTTACCCTGGGTGGCCCTCCAAACTTTTCTCCTCTGCTACTCATTGAAGGCTACAAAAGCACACACATCCTGTCCTAGGTCCTTTCACAGGCTGTGTGACAGAGTCTAGACATCGAGACACTGTGATAATCTCTAAGAGTTCCATCCAGCACCAACCATGACTGACCACTTGGAAACTGGGCCTCGGCCTCGATTACTGACAGAGCAAAGCCCTGCCCACCCGGAACTTCATTATGACATGAGCCAGACAGACCAACAAAGAGACAATGCTCTGTGTGTATTTTATTCTTTTTGAAACAAGATCTCACATAGTCTAGGCTAGCTGTGTAGTCAAGGAAGACCTTGAATTTCTAATCCTTCTGTCCCCACCTCCTGAGTGCTGGGATTCTCTGTCACCAGCCTTTGCAGTGTCTTTATGCATGCTAAGTACCTGACCAAGTGAGCTACAGCCCCAGCCCATCAAACATCAATAACTTCTAAGAAGAAAAATAGATATGGATATTAAGAAATCCCTGGGGGTTGGGGATTTAGCTCAGTGGTAGAGCGCTTGCCTAGGAAGCGCAAAGACCTGGGTTTGGTCCCCAGCCCCAAAAAAAAAAACCAAAAAAAAAAAAAAAAAAAGAAAGAAATCCCTGGATGGGGAATGGGGATCTCATGTGGGGAGTCACAGGAGAGTGAGATTTCAATAGGTGGAAAGAGTGGATAAATAGAATATGTGAAAAGAGAAGCAAGTCAAGGGCTTGAGTAGGACATACGCCCATCCAAGGAACACTATGGGCACTGAAGGGCAACATGAATAGAGGAGTATGAACAGTGTCCTTGTGAGGTCGAGGAGGTAGAAGGGGACGAGACCTCAGGAGGAGAGCCACTTTCACAGCTCTACACTAATTGACAGGAGTCAAACATGTCCCTGCAGATCTGCCTTCAGCAGCTTCACATTAAACAGGTATAGTTGGGGGGACAGTGCCGCACATCTATAATCTCAATCTCTAAGAGATGGAGACAGGAGTAACACAAGTTCAAGGTCACCCTGGGATATGTTAACAAGACCTTGTCTCAAAAAAACAAAACAAAGAGTCCAACACAGCACATTGAGAGTATCTACATAGTAAAAATCCAAGCAATGTTTCTTTACAAACCGGGCCCTTTGGGTTCTGTCCTGAAGAATTGGCTTAGCAGCACATCACTGGCCTGCTGGTCACTGTAATGATTCCGGCCTCACTTGGGGACAAGGAGGAGTCACTAGAAGGGTTTGCCCAGAATGATTACATCAAATGAGTGTAAAGAATTGTCCTGACTTGTGTAGAGTCTAACGTGTGGTTCGGAAAGCAGTGGCTGGAGTCACCCTCAGCCCTCATTCTTTCCTGACTGCACAGATGCTTTCCCATGAGCACAACCAAGAAAAACACAGAGGTGCCAGTTTTTTCAAGCAAACGCCAAACACTTCCATGGAGTGCTTCTTGATGTGGTGAAAAGCAGCTCCACTTGCTTTAATCTAATGGCCACACATGCTACAACATTCACTTAAAGACAGAGCCGGCACACTTGGTGAACTAGAACACCCCCTCTCTTGCACTTCCCTCTTTTGTCCACAGTATCCTCTCTACTTCAGAACCTACCTCTTCCCTATTGGGCGCATCAGGAGGAGCAGTGGCCGCCACTGCCAACAGCTTGATGGGAGTTGTAGTATCGCTGAAAACGTCGGACACCTCTTGAGTCATAGCTTCCTGCATCTGGGTTTTAAGATCCTTAAAAATATTGTTTATAAGTGAAGATTTATATCAACACCCACAAGGCATATCTGCTATTACGCCCTTTCTCCATTCATTCTTTCTTTCACTCATTTACCTTCAAACTCTTTCTTGAATATCTAAGTGTACAGAGCACAGATATGACTCCTTTCTCGATGAATACTATGAAACAGCAGAACCTCAGGGCTGAGCACAGCACAGAGCAGGCTTAAGGTGGAACAGAGTTCCTCACCCTCACAGTTTTAGCCAGGCCTGGCGATGACTTTATTAACACTCAGAAGACTCGGTACCAAATATCTAAATAGTTCATTATCTTAAAAGAAAGTAAAGATGGGGATAACATTTACAGAGAAACTCAGTAACTTCCAGCTACATGTGTATAATTGCTGCAATCAAGAAGTCCTGCCATGACAACTGCCAAGAGTTCAAGGCCAGACTGGGCTACAGAGTGAGTAAGATACCCTATCTGAATAAACACTGACTAAATAACAGTAAAACAGTATCTGCATAGAGCAAAATCACGGCAGACTTCTTAATTAAGTGTAGTTAGGAAAACGTTAATTGTTGCCACTTGGCTTTCTCCTAATCATCTTGGATTTTCTATTGTACTTGTCCTGTCTTAATTTTTCCTAAGCCTGAGAATCTCAAGCCTCAGGCCAAGGTGAGGCAGCTCAGTCAGTAAAGTGCTTGCCTTGCCACATGAGAACCTGTATGTGAGCTCCAAAACTCCCATTAAAAATGCTGGCACTGGAGAGGTGCCAACAGGCAGCTTGGGGCTCACTGGCTGACGAGCCTACCCTACTCTGCAAGTCCCAGAACAATGAAATGCCCTGTCTCAAAGCATAAGGCCCAATGGTGCCTGCCACTAGAGTTGTCCTCCGCATGCACACACACTGCACAAAGGTCTCTTCTGTCTGGTGACTCTCAACCCTAAGACATCAGAGAGCATACCAAGGGAGGTCTACCTTTAAGGAGTCCTGAAGCTGAGAAGCAAGCGCTCTCGCCTGAGGACTCTCCCCCTCCCCGCGGGCAGCCAGGTCAGCCAGCTGAGCTGCTAGCTGGTCTACACGGTCACACTTGGCGAGAAGATCTTGGCGATAAGGTCCCATCATGACATTGGCCAGCCGATGCCCTTCAGCCACAAGTCCACGGATGGCAGCCTGACCTAAACCAAAAGAAACCACTAAGGTTTACACAGACTCGGAGACAGCTGTGTTGCCACTCCAGGTTTTTACATAGCATTTAATCGGGGTACGGGGTTCCCTGACAAAATATAACTCTTTGGAAATAAAGAACAGTACAAGGAGAACACACTGTGCATTAACCTTTCCGGGGGAGGGGAGGCTGGGATTGGACCCAGAACCTCACACAAAGCTAAGAATGACCTATGCCCAAGCCGAACTCTCATTTCTTGACTCCTTTTCTTTCCAGTGAGCAGCATCCACTTACTAAATACCTTTGTAAAGCACGGTCTACGGATGGGGAGTGTAACACAATGGCAGACCTAGCACCACCAAAGCAACAAAAACAAAAATATAACCTAAAAATACAGGTTATGTATTTTTGAATGGTTTCTTTATTTTTATTTTATGTGCATGAGTATTTTACCTGCACACATGCAGACAGGCGTAAGCTGCCATGTAGGTGCTGCAGCGCACTGAACCTGGATCCACTGGAAGAGCAGCCAGTGCCCTTAACCACTGGGCCATCTCATCTCTCCAGCCGCGAGGTTACATTTTATCTTATTAACCATAACTATCTGACTGCTTGCTAAGTATTACTGAATATTCAAATTGTTTACATACATTCTGATGGTAACTTAGAAATGAATTAATAGAAAAAAAAAAACAAACAACACTCCTAAAATCAAACTGTAAATCCAGTAGGAATGGAGATTTTAACAGTACTGTGCATAGAATACGAGATTCAGTGTTTATGTTATTTCATTCCTATAACCAGTTATGCACCTGCCCAATCCTCTAGCTGCTCATTGACACTAGGCATCACTAATTGAACACTCATCTTATCAATAAGAAAGGAAAGGAGAGCTTTATCTTTCAGTCTCAGCAAACGTGCTAGGCAATCATGAAACAACTATATTCATCTATTCCTGGGTCTTCTTAAAATCAAACGCTTAGGCTGTAAACTTTTCCACTTTCAGCTAGGCACTGAGATGCAGGCCTTCAATCCCAGTACTCAGGAGCCAAAGGCAGATGGATCTCAGTGAGTTCAAGGCCAACATGGCCAAGACAGTGAGTTCTAGGAGAGCCAGAGCTACACAGAGACCATGTCTCAAACAAACAAACAAAACAACAACATTAAAAATATTTTACAGGATGCTGTGAGGATATTATATACCTTTTACTGTCATTTTCATATATATACACATACACACACACACATACATGCTTAATTGGGTACTTGGTAAGGACCCAAAACGGAAATACTACAGAATGAAAATATATACAGGATTAATAGTAATTAGTTCAAAGCTTCAATTATGAAGCTCTGTTTGTCCATAGCAAAATTATTTACTCTCTAACACTTCTCAATTAAATCATGGAGAACTTACTGGCCATGTCTGGAAATGGAACCATACTGAAAAGTGACTCTGTGGTGACTGGAGAGCCCTCTCACCCCCTTCTGGCCAATCATGCAGTAACCGAGGCAGTGACCCGCACGTCTGCCATGAGACCAGCCCTTACCGACTCCGCGGTCATCCACTGTAGGGTTATCAATCCACCGCTGTGCCTGCTCAATCTTGCCTTCCAGGTGGACAGCTGCCTTGGCAGGCCTGCTGTTGGCCACAGCCCTGTTGGTTTTGGTCTGCAGGTTCTGTAGCGCGGTCGCCACTTGTTTAGCCAAGGCTCGAGCCTCTGGGGAGTCTCCTTTCCCCCTAAAGAATAAAGTGACCGACGTCCAGCTATAATTCACATTGTAGACACGATTTATGTTGCGATAAGCTGACTGTTAATAACATGCTAATGAGAATGAAAATTGCTAATGATTACCAAATTGATTTGAAATGAAGGTTTTATTTAGCCCATAAGTATGAAAATAGTTTAAATTCACATCATTTTCTCCTAGCTTGAGTCAGTCTTTAGGATTATACCAGGTTATATTAGCTGAGCTAACTCACTCATATCTAGACATAACTTATCAGATTCAGAGTTAAATCTACCATCAAAAGAGACCCTGGTCACAGAGTCCTGCCCGGCTCTGCTTCCCAAGAGCTGAGGTTAAAGGCGTGTGCCGCCACCCGGCGTAGAAGGCTCACTTTTAAGCTACCACCTATATTACCATATGGTAATATCACATGACCCCCATTCTCTGCCATAACTGACTGAACTGGGTGGTTTCCTACTCAAAACAACACACCTGCAGTCACAAAGTACACTTAATTAGACTCTAGTGTTTCTCAAAGTACAGTGTGAATAGAAGGTATCTGGGACTTTACTTTTAGATTCAGATAGTTAAATCCACCATCAAAGAAGGCCCTGATAAATTATGTCTAGGAGGAGGTAAGGGTCCATATTGTAAATCAAATTTGCAGATAATCCTTGGTCCATACTTCAGAAAGACTTTTCAGTCAACCAGCAGAGGCACCAGAGCTAGAAAATCATGGCAGCCCTGGGGCCTGGTAGGTCAAACCTACCAGGAAGCACCCCCAAGGAAGCACCCCCAAGCAAAGTAAACAAAAGAGTGAACAGACACACAGGACCCATTTGTCTACTAAGACACTGCAGGGGGACATGAGAGCTTCTAGGGACATAGACTTGGCCGGCCCCGGGGGGGGGGGGATCGGCACATCTGGAAAAATGACTCATTTCAAGAATGTCTTTATTATTTTAGGTTTCTCTAACCTCCCTCTTCCAAAGTTAGACACACCATGTTACTGCGGTTTTCACATGACTGGCGCTGCTGCTGGGTGGTTGTGTCCATGTCTGTTTATGTTACAACGATATGCATGGTGACATGGCCACAGATGAAGGTCTACTGTTAGCACCATGACCATAGTTAGCTCCTGATCATCTAAAAAACATCCCAAGTATCTGTGTAACAAACTGTGGTGGGTCCTCGGAATTCACAGTCTCTGCCTTTTTGCTTTCTTAGCCAGCAATGCCCTGGTTGTCAGAGGATTCTAATGAACCTCTTACTTTGGGAGGATAAAAATAGGCATTTTTCTCACAGAAGAACAGAAATAGAACATATAAGTTAAGTGGAAGAAATGGAATATTCCCAGATGTTTGACTTTGGTTATCCTTGGAAAACAGTGCTGCAGGACTACAGTAGAAAAGAGCCACTTCTCTCCCATCATTCCCTCTGCACCTTTGCCGAGGGCAGGCGGAGAGGTTCTGACAAGGGGAGTGCAGCCACTATCCCACATCCTGACCAAGAGCAGTGCTTCTGGAGAGACACACAGAGCAGTGAAGGAAGACAAGGGCACCAACCTCAGACACCAGATGGGCCAGCCAGACCACCCTCCTCACATCCTACTGTAGGAAATGGTGCTGCTTTGTTTTGGTTTGGCTTGGTTTCTTCAAATAGTGTCTCAAACTCATGATGGAACCATAGGGGAATTTGAATTTCTGATCTTGTCTCTACCTCCTAGTTTCTGAGATTATAGATATCTTCTACCACACCTTGTTTTATGAAATGCTGGTGACCAAACCCAGCCCCTACACAGGAACTCTGCCGATTAAGCTGTATCCCCAGCCCATGGTGCTGCTGTTGCTGTCATTTTTAAGGAGAGCAATGTATTTGTCAGAACAAAGGAATAACTCTTCTATATAATCAAAGCAGGTGCAGCGAAAGCCTTTAAGAAAGGAAGCTGTGGCAAGGAGGTTATTATAGGAACAATCATCCAGGAAATGTAATTTAAGAATCCTTTATGTAATTGCTACTCAAGAAGTAACACTGCTGGGGAAGGGAGAAAGCGCCTTGCACTTCCTGTCTCACTCGCACACAGGAGTCTTTTCACAGCTAGCTAAAAAATCATTTTCCTAGTGACAAGGACAGACCTGTAATAAACAGAATATAGCAAGGAAAGTCGTAGTTTATAAATTATAAAATAGAGCTTAAACACGAGTTCTCAGAGGGCTAAATACATTCATTTAAAAGCATCTGATCAGCACCAAATCATTAAAGTTCAATTACATCACTGTTCACTGTACAACATCTGTACATCAGTGTTACAGAGGTGACATGTGACCTAGTCATGTCACAAACCTATGTAGCTTACGCATTTAACATGCATTATGTCTGAGGTGGGCAAGAATCTGCATGTTGGGAACTAAATATGCACTTAACCTATGGGGAGTCAACCCTCCATGCTCCTAGAGTAAAATAAGAGAGGGGGGGCTAGCAGGCCATGAAATAATAGAGCTAATGTGAGACTAAGGAGTCAGATACGTACTGTCTTCGCAAGTCTCCTAGTTTAGAGGTCAGAGCCGCTATCTCGCCAAGAGAGCGGAGGATGTCGTCCCTCTCCTTAGGATCATCGCATAACTCAGCAATCTTCCGAGCTTCAGCCAAAGCCCCTCGGATCTGTTCTTCTCCTTCAGGTCCACCATTGGGATCTGCCAGCCAATTCTACATACCAAAATGGACAATGTGATCTACCCAGAACCACATTTAAACTTAGCCATCAGAAATGTCCCTAAAGCAGTCACACCGCATACTGGCAATCGCTTTTAGAGCGCTCATTCTATCGTGTATACAGGCTCTTAGGCGAGGGCAGATCAAATCACTTCATCTTTTCTTTCCTAGGTACCATCGTGTCATATTCCCCAAGCACCCCAAATACGAAGGATCAAACCTGGCCATACACTCTTACCACTGAGCTACATTTCCAGTCGTGTTGATGTCCATTAAAATAAAGTTCCCAGGCTGGGGTTTTAGCTTAATAGTACGGTGCTTGACTAACATTACAAGGCCCTGAGTTTGATACCCAAACTGAAAGAAAAAAGATAAATAACAACAAAACAGGAATAAAGTATCTTCCTAAGTTTTATTCCTTTTTTGAATTAATGAGACTTTTTTCAAATTTTTCAAGCATTTGTTCCTTGAAAGCTGTTTTGTACAGAAAGAATCTGAAATGTGAATACCACTATAGCCTGATATAGTTGTTGAGGCTTTGTCTCTTACTGTCTATTACAATGCTAAGTGCGAACCCCCAGGACCTGAAGTCTGCACGTAGAAGCTAGTGACCCTGTCCCAGTTAACTATGATTGGTGAATGAAAATGCCACCAGCCAAGAGCTGGGCAGAAGACGCACAGGTTAAGGTTTCATGGGCTTGGGGAAAGAGGAGCACAAGGAGGAGGAGGAGAAGCCAGCTGCCATGGGGTAGAAGAACATACAGGAGAGGGAAAGGAAGCCACCATGGACAGGGGGAGGAGTGTGAGGCCCTAGGGCTGCCCAGTTGCAGTTAAAGGCAGCCCAGCTGAACTGTAAGTAGTAACTCAGGGTCATCTGTAGGAAAGTAGATTCCAACAGCATGCAGGCGAGGCAGCTGCCCAGCCACTGTGCTACACTGGGCTTATTACAAACACAGTGGCTGTGTGTGGTTTTTATCAAGGAACTCAAGAACCAAAGGTTGAAACCCTGGGCTAGGATATTTCTTACTACATACAGTAGTGAATTCTAAGACAGAAACCTGTTTCAAAATCTAGGATTCTGTCATACTCAGATCTTCTAACCACTTGAAGTACCAAAAATGAAGATCTTTAGTTCAAAATATAGGCAAAGGTGAGTCTCCGCCTAGGGTGGTATGGGGGATACTCCAGGAGACTGCTGGGAAACGGTCATCACTAAAGAGCATCCATTACCTACCACAGTGGAGGAAGGCAAAGGCCAGTGCAGAAGGGATATGGGATCTGTAAGAGCCCTTCTCCTCCTCTCTCCGTCCCTCCCTCCTGAGAATCCCTCTCACCTGGGCAGCGTCAATCTTCTTCGCGATACTCTGCTTTGAGTTCGTCATGGCTTCCAGCTTTCGAGCTGCATTTTCCACTTTCGCAGTAAGCACGTCAAGCCCCTGAGACACTTGCTGGGCCTTCTGCATGGCCACTGGCGAGGCTCCTTGTCCTCTACTCAGAACGACAGATATGGTCATTATATCCACTAAAATACTGTATAAAAATATTCATTTACCCGGTACGTGTTCTTTTTATTAGCATGTGTGTCTTTATCTATTTCCCAATAAGCTCAGACAGCTTAAGAAAACAGAAAAAAGGAAAATATCCAAACCACCTATTTTCTCTTTTACTTTGAAAAAAGAATAGTTTTATTTTGTCTTGTTTTTAGAAACCAGGTCTTATCTAATCGTAGCTGGCTTTGTAGAACTCCTCATTCTCAAATGCTAGAATTAGAAACCTGCGCTGTTGTGTCCAACTCACATTAGCTTCAGGGAACTACTTAGCCACATGGAAGCCAGGCCAGCAAATGTTGATAATTTTTTTTTCTTTTTTCTTTTTTTCGGAGCTAGGGACCGAACCCAGGGCCTTGCGCTTGCTAGGCAAGTGCTCTACCACTGAGCTAAATCCCCAACCCCTTGATAATTATTCTTTATTAAATAACCAAACATAAACTTCCGTGGGAAATTTTGATGGAGATCTTACTGTTCTAGAGGGCTTTGTTACTATAGTCAGGTGTGTTTTAGAAATCAGTAGCCATTAGCTTGTCTTATTTATGAGGAATCGTACATTGAAATTGTTTGAGAACATGTGCATATGGTATGAGAGAGTAGACCACACCAAAACCAATTAGACCTGTTTCTAACTCCTGACTTTTGGCCCCTTTGGGATGTTTGTTCTGGTGTAATGTTCTTGGGCTTCAGAGTTTGTTTGGCTTGGGGTTTAGGGGATTTTGTTGTTGTTTTGGAGACAAAGCCTGCCATTGCAGCCCTGGCTGTCCTGGGACTCACTATTTGGACCAGGGTGGTTTCAAACTCTTAAATATGCACCTTCTGTGCCTCCCAAGTACAGAAGTTAAAGGAGTGTGCCACACACCTCAGCTTCTCCTTCTCATTTATAAAACTACAGTGACATAAGGTAAGGTTGGCAGCAATGCAGTGTTTGCCTGTATAAAGTCTCAGACGGTCTGCCCAGACTGCATAGGAGTCTGATCGCAGCACCGGGAGGGGAACGGCCTGTCGCGATAATGTACAGGGCTGAAGTGTGGCTCTCGGGTGTAGACAGCTTGCCTGATTTGTGAGATCCAGAGCTCAATCCGCAGCTCAAAGGCGACTGGGGGTATGGAGCAGAAAGGAAAGGAAAATATGGGAAAGAAAGAAAAGAGAACATATACTGGAAAATACATTGAGAATACAAGTTTACTGTCATCACTGCTATGATGAACCTAGTGATAACCTTGACATGTGCCCTCCACTACGATGCAACCTGCAGGGGACAAGCAGGTGAACACTGAGGGATGAACAGAGCACTGTTTCCCATAAAGCCTTTAAAGACTCATACATTACCCTCCCTCAGAAACAGTATTCAGCCACTGCAATAAAAGACAGGACTTAGCAGAGACTTGATTCCCAGGCCAGAAAGTAAGACTTGCCATCTTTTTACAAACTCGGATTATTTTCAGCCCCCTGGACTAGTAATTCAATCAAGGGTGTGACAATTTCTTCCTTTTTACAGAATGGCATAATTGAATCTGAGCTTCTAAGTTTAGGATAAACTCCAATACATCCTTGTTTCCCTTAACAGTAAAATGAATCTAATTATTACCCATCTTTAAAAAAAATTTTGAGATGGCATTTGCCATTCGCTGTGTGTGTCTGTGCACTATGTGTGTGCACTATGTGTGTGCACTATGTGTGTGCAGTGCCTGCGAGGGCATCGAATCTTCTGGAACTAGAGCTACCGATAGCTGAAGCGTGCGTGGGCACTGAGCCCCACGTGTGTTTTTTTCTGCACGTATGTGTACATGTGCATGCTTGTGTCTGTGTGTCTATGCCAGGGTATGGGTGCTGTTCTCAGCTGTCATCCTCCCTGTCTAATGAGACTGGGTCTCTTGGGAGTCTAGAACTTGCTGATTCGACTAAGGCTGGCTGAACAGTGAACCCCAGGAACAGAACTGTCTCTACCTCACTGGACTGGAATTATGGACCCCAGAGTGTCATGAGGTCTGACTTTTTAACAGACTCTGAAGACCGTCACGCTTACTTGGCACGTGCCTTACTGACTAAGCAATGTGTACCTGCCCCTGCTGCCATCTTTTTAGAACCCGTCTATACCACCCCGGAGGCAATGAGTCCCATAAGCACACTGCCGGGCCTCACACGGAAGCCTCCCTGCTCGCTAACTAGAAAAGGAAGGAAGACGGGAAACACTCACTGCCACAGTTTCTTTGAATTAATCATGACGAATATTTCTCCTATATGAATCTAACTGTGAAAACATAAAAATATATATGAGCCAAATTCAAACTAAAAAGTTTATTGAGGCCAGCAAGGCAGTGGTGGTGCACGACTTTGATCCTGCCACTTAGGAGGCAGAGGCAGGCGGAACTCAGTGAGTTTGAGGCCAGTCTGGTCTACAAAGCATGTTCCAGGACATCCAAGGCTACACAGAGAAACCCTGTTCTCAAAAAACCAATCTAAACAAAACAAAAAAGAACAACAAAAAAGGGGTTGGGCATTTAACTCAGTGGTAGAGCACTTGCCTAGCAAGCGCAAGGCCCTGGGTTCGGTCCTCAGCTCCGAAAAAAAAGAAAAGAAAAAAACAACAACAACAAAAAAAAAAAATGTATGGAGTCTTACAGGGTTAACAATGTATTCATAAAGCCCAGCAGCTTGAATACCAATGAAGAAGTGTTACTGTGCTTCGGCCATCAAAATGGTAAAATAACTGGCCTCGTACATTTTAAAAAACACAAACAAACAATGGAAGACAGCTTTCTCATCTTTTATCATGAAAGGACAGTGCAGGCTCCAATGTGGGACAGGACCAGTCACTCATCCCCGTTCTAGCTTTTTCTTAACAGATTAATGGTCTCTCCCAGACAACTACCTCCTTCTTTTGCTTAGATTCACAGCTGTGTTTTTGAGAATTCCAAATGAAAATTGCCTGCCACACTGTGAAAGGGATGCAGAACCAAAGAGCCAACAATGAGAAAATCAGAAGAGCCAAGAATCTTCTCAAACTGCACTGGCATTTTTCCAAATGGGAACAAAACTTTTTTGTCCCTTCCGCAAAGTTCTTACGGTGCCTCAGACAAGGAAGGCTGCTTCTCGTAGGGAACAGACTCCGTGAGACCCAGGACACTGCACAAAGCTGTTCCCTCTGCCAAGGACACGCACCCTGAAAGCCACAGCCACGGGGCTTCTATGGGTACGACACTACCACAACCCCACAGAGGAGTCCCTGATATTATCTAGGCGCCCGCCTTGCTTTAGGCAGAGATGAGCGGTTTCGTCTTTAGGTAGAGATGAACGGTTTCGTGAGAATAGAAGTTTCATGTGAACCAAAAGGAGTACGTGTATAGGCTACAGTTAGGCTGGATACACAACTTTGGATCCCGTAGCTGCGGTTTGTTTCTGGGCCCTGCAGTACACAGTGTGCTATGTACCCCAGTGATCAAGGAATTTCAGAACAGTCTCAAAGCAAAAGTAAATCTCGTCTGCTCTAGGGACTTCCGCACAGTCCTCTCCAAGTCTATAAATATATGCACTAAATCCATAGATGAGTATTTTTTAATCTACTTTATACTGAGGTGTTTTTTTTTTTCAATAGCAAACTAAGTGTACTTATTTAGGGATAGGTGTTCTCAAAACAAAGATTTGAGAAGGGAAAAAGGAAGGTTAAAACAGATCATAAGGCCTGTGAGATGGCTCAGGTGTACACACAAGAATAATAATAAAATAATAACAATTTAAAAAATAGATGTTACCACAAAATAAAAAAGACAGTATCTCATGTTGTAGTGGGTTTGGCCTAAAGCTGCTTGTATTATGATGTTAATTTTGGTCCCCAAACTGGTTACAGAAGTGTAACACAGACACTGAGGGACCCTGCCCCCCCAACTCTCACCCCCTCCCCATTGGTTCTGACTGGGAAATAAAGATGCTGGCAGTCAATGGCTGGACAGGGCAGACAAAGGTGGGACTTTTAGGACTTCTGGTCTTGGAAAAGAGAGGAAGGAGGAAGAAGCAGGGTGATCCACCATGCTGGGAGAATAAGAAGGGGAGGAGAGATGCCGGGCCTGACAAGAGTGGAGGAGAGGGAGGCATGGCCGCCATGTGAAGGAGCCAGGGGAGTGCGGCCCAGATAGGCAGCCCTCTGGTAGACTATAGAACTTAGTAAGTGATAACTCGGGCAGAGGGAGGCGGTTTAACCATGTGGGGTTAGAAAGTGGCCCGGCTGTTGCACTGTTTAAGGCATATCAACAGATAAAAAGGCTGAGTGTAGGGGTTGGGGATTTAGCTCAGTGGTAGAGCGCTTGCCTAGCAAGCACAAGGCCCTGGGTTCGGTTCTCAGCTCTGGGGGGAAAAAAAAAAGGCTGAGTGTGTGACGTTCATTTGGAACAGAAAACATTTAGGGGCAGGCAGCAGGAACTCACTGCCAGGAGTTATATATAAAAATCTTGCTACTTATGTAGCTCAGGCCTTCAACTCAACAGCTAGCTGAGGATGACCCTGAAATCTGTCCTCCTGACTCACCTCCTGTGTTCTAGGGATCGGAGGCACCCGCTCCTGCTGGTTAATGGGTTCCAGGAACTAAGCCCAAAGCTGCATACACACTAGCAAGCATTTTCTCAACTGGACTACATCTCGAGCCCTACCAAAGTTTTTCATCTATGCATCCATCCTTTATAAAAGATAACTAACGGGGTTGGGGATTTGGCTCAGTGGTAGAGCGCTTGCCTAGCAAGCGCAAGGTCCTGGGTTCAGTCCCCAGCTCCGAAAAAAAGAAAAGAAAAAAAAAGATAACTAACTTGGTCAGAGTTCAAGTCTGCCCCTTTCTTAAAGAAAAAAAAAAAAACCAACAAAAACAAAAATCAATTCTAGAATAGGCTCTAACTTTATTAGACTTGGAATGTCTTAAAGCTCTATTATTAGCAAAAGAGAATTCAGTAAAATTGGCGACGACCTGCGCTCTGAATCACCTCGTGGGGAGTAAGTGCCCAGTGCTGGTTTGATGAAAGCAGAGCCTTACCTGGCTCGGAGGTCAGCCACTTGGTCAGTCATCTGCCCTAGCATCTTGCAGGTTCCTAGGATCTCCCTGCGTTCCTTGCCTGCACAAAGTTCACCAACTTTTCCAGCTTCGTCCAAGATCTGCCTGATGGCCTGCTCACCGGCGTCCCCTAAAACCGTGAGATAGTCAGTACCTACACTGTGGGACATCAGTTATCCAGAGAGATCCCCTCATAAGTCATTCCATTCATGAAGGAATACGTAACCTGACCGCTACAGCCATACCCTGCCTCACAGCCACAAGGTGAGGCTCCACCCTGTGAAGGGAGATATGCAGTGGCTTTGCCATGAGTACCAGGGCGAGGAGAAATGGTCTCCTAATTCAACAGGACTTAGGCCCTCCAACTTCCACTAGGCCTTTCACGTGTGCTCCATCTAAAGTGGGATGAATATTAAATTAGAAAAGCCATATAGCCAAAGACCTGGCTGGGTCTCATCTTTACATATGCAGCTTTACATCCAACATTCTGAACACACTGTACAATCTACTTAACTAAATACTTTGCTGACGTAAATGGTAGTAGCACGCCCAACGGGGACCAAGAGAAGTATTTACTCAGAATAGCAACCTGCCTGCTTCAGGGAGTCGTTAAACGGTGAAGCAGTAACTTTTCAAAGAGCAGCTCAGCTCAGTCTATTTACTCACACTGAGAGATGAGACAAGTTCTGGGCCTTTGTCCTTCAAGGCCAGGCATGTTTTAATTTCTCAGAACTAAGGCAGGATGCTCAATTACTCAGGATGGGGAGACTGTGGATTTTAACTGCTTATTGTTCAGAAAAGGACTGCAGAGTTACCTGGGGAGGCGTTGGGGTCACGGAGCCAACCTTTGGCCTGGTTCAGTTTCGAGTCTATGGAGGCCAGCGCTCTCTTCATGGCTTCAGTGTCCTTTGGAAGAGAAATGCACAGCTCTTATCTGTTCTGTATCGTGGTCTCTCAGGTTTTACAGAGAAGAAGTTACAGCACTAACACACGACAGCTCAGGTAGTCCTGCAACAGCCTTAAATAATCTCACCACACCACAAGTCTAGTGTCTGTCAAAATGCAACATGTTGCATGCAAATCTTCAGTTAATTCTATTCTGCCTCCTGGTGTCTCCATTGCTAAAATTGCAAAAGCTTAAAAAACTGCTCAAGCCAAAAAATGTCTAATGTCATCAGCAGGAAAAAGCCCTGCAGCCTCGTGCTTCGTTGTCAGCGTTCCCACTGGTCCAGACCCAGTGGGAGCCCTTGTGGCATGTCAGCATCCAGGCCTTGCGGGAGCCCCCCTGCTCTACGTGAGCCTTATTAGTACGTGGAGCCACCAAGCACAGTTCTCATTTCTCTTTATGAAATGCACACACGCAAACACTGGATGGTAATTCATTATATTTCATAAATCAAAAAACTTGGAGCTACTCATTGGGAAAAATAAGTAAGACAGAATTAATGAACCATTTTGTTTTGGTTCTCAAAATAAACCTCTGAAAGTTTTACAGGAAGAAAGCGCACTGCTGGCCTTCCCTGCTGTCCCTCACTTGTCATCCTTTGATCCCTCACCACCCAAACAAATGGATCTCAGTTATCGATCATAACCAGGACTCACGATGATAGGAATAAAACCAACAGAATCTGCTGGGATGTCACCAGAAAATGACCAATTAAGAGAAAGAGAATGTAAGACAGGGTCCCTTTATGTAGCTCTGGATGGACAAACTTGCTACGTCAACCAGGCTGCCCTTGTCAACACAAAAACTGTCTGATTAAAGGTATGCGCCATGACTCCCAGCTTAACTTATAACACATAAAAAACAAATGACAATGAAACAAAGTTCCATGAGCCAATCTTAGAATTGGGAGATTCCCCCCCCATCTGTCTGTCTGTCTGTCTCTGCATTTCCACCCCGTTCTCCCCACCCACAGGGGTATAACTGCATAGCCCTAGTTCCCTGGAACTCATCACAGAGACGAGGCTACTTCGCAGTGATCTGCCTGCCTCTGCTTCTGCCTCACAACTTCTGGGATCGAAGATGTGTGCTACATCTGGCCCTAGATTGGCCATCTCTACTAACATCTTAAAAAACAATCTTTCTCCTTTTTTGCACCAGAGGACTGACTCCCAGAGAGTCAACCCATCAAAGCATAATGTTAACCTCTTTAAATTCTAGGTACGCCTCATCCCTAAACATTCTTCAATTTCCAGTCCTGCAGGGGTTGTACCACCAAGCTTCCACAAGGGGGCACAAAGCACATCCCTACTTCCAAGCCAAAGAGCCACCACTGTAACACAAAAAGAACAGGCAACATTCACAGGGCTGAAAACCCCGAAATACCTACTCAAATGATAGACTCTCTGCTTTCAGACTTCTTTTTCTCTCATCTAAAAAGATAGAGAGTGCGCTCTCATCCTAACTTTATTCTCGGTCACAGCAACAAAAAGGTCAGCTAGGCTACTGGGTGGTGGGGTAGGGGTACTAAGTTATATGGAACTGTGACAGCTGCCAATATTAGGCCACATCAGGCAAATCCAGTCCACAGCCGGCTTACAGCTAGTAAACCCGGAGAACAGGGTCTTCAGGTGACTTGTCCATACTGTTTAAATCTGTTTCTTTCCTCCACTTTGCTGCTGGGCTGTACAAGGATTTATACAGCAAAACTTGCCCCAGAACTGAATTCCAAATGAGAAAGACCTAAATGGATATCTTTTTAAGACTCTCGGGTAACTCCTAACTTCAAAACACTAGATAGCTTTCAGTATTTACCTACCATAAGTTACAAGGGTTTACAATTTGTCTAGGTGTGGAGTTGTTTATAATAACATTTCCATAACCTTGGAAAAGAGACATTGTGTCAAAGTGAAATTTAAAACTCTGTTAATAAACCTCTCTGTAATATGTTTATTTTGGGTGAGAAAGCTAATAAACACCTACATTTCGAAATCTAAGTATTTTAGCACTTATCTAGCAGTAATGGCTACCAGTTAGGAAGGCAACTTTGATTTCCTACACGGTAGCTGCTATCTTAGCCAGTTTCCCCTTCGATTACTTCATTGAATCTCAAGTTGAAATGTAATTTTGTCTTACAAATTAAGAAACAAGGACTTAGGACCGTTTGACCTTAAGCTTGCTGAATCCAACCTCTTATTTTATATCACATGAAACTCAATATTTTTTTCTTTTTTCCCAAAGAAAGTTGCCACAAACTTTTGGACCAGTCAGCACAACTCCACCTTGTCAGTCCAGGCTCTGGCTAACACTTCTCTAAAGAGAAGCCCCAACTCAAACACACAATGTGCGCTAACACAAGCGGCTGCTTTTATTTTCCCATGTCCCGAAATGGATTGAAACACAATGCAGAGACAAGCTTTGCTCTAATCAGCATCCTCGAACATCATCTTTTCTCTCCAGTAAACTCAGCAGCCCTTCATGATGAAGAAAGACTGTGATTCCCAGGAAGAGGGTAATTTTCATCTGAGTAGATCTGACAACACCGGGAAATTAAAATTAGCAGATGCTTGTTTCCCCTACACTGAACCAAGGGCAACTATGGAAGGAGGCTGCAATTTTTTTTAATGTATTTAGCTGTTTTCCCTGCACGTATGTTTGTGCACTGAGTGCATGTCTGGTGCCTATGAAGGCCAGAAGAGGGCATCAGATCCCCTGGCACTGGAGTTACAGACAGTGCTGAGCTGCCATGTGGGTGCTGGGAATTGAACCGGAGGCTTCGGGAAGAGTAGACAATGTCCTGAATCACTGGGCCACCTCTCCAGTCCTGAAGCTGCTTTTTTTTTTTTTTAAGATTATTTGTTTATTTGTTTGTTTATTTTATATATGAGTACACTGTAGCTGTCTTCAGACACACCAGAAGAGGGCATCGAATCCCATTACAGATGGTTGTGAGCCACCATGTGGTTGCTGGGATTTGAACCCAGGACCTCTGGAAGAGCAGTCAGTGCTCTTAATCGCTGAGCCATCTCTCCAGCCCCACTAAAGCTGCATTTTTAAACCTGGGAATTGCAGTTAGTTTCTAGGTGGTGGTGGTTGTTGCTGCTGCTGATGCTGTTGTTGCTGTTGCTCCTGCTGCTGCTGTTATAATCTTCTCTATTACTTTTGTGTATGTGAGTGGGTGACAATGTTCCACAGCGTACGTGTGAAGGTCAGAGGACAGTTCACTGGAGTCAGTACTCCGACAATTCCAGGGATCCGACTCCCATCATGAGACCAGCAGAAACTCATTCACCCTCTGAGTCATCTTTCTACCCCTCTGATTTTAAAGCATGTGATTTAGGCAGTTATAAAAATTTATATCTGTTACTTACAAGACCTTAAGTTCTTTTTTGAGCAGAGCTGCTAATAATCACTTAAACACATTACAGTTTAGTCATTGCTATTAAAAAGTGTTTATAGACACATATTTTTTGTCTCCAAAGAATCTCACACAATATTTTTAAAGGGCATCCTGTCTTAATCAATGAAAATGCACTAGCAGAAGATATAATATCAACAGATTCCATAAGCACTAAAACCGGAAGTCAGTTTGAAGAAATGTGTGCGTGCGTGCGTGCGTGTGTGTGTGTGTGTGTGTGTGTGTGTGTATGATAAAAATAATTACAATCTGTAGTCAGCCATACTGTGTCCCACAAAGCATTTTAAGCCTTGTCATGTAAGTATTTAGAAAAGGAAAGAAAACACTGTACCTCTATTCTTCTCCATAAACATTCAAATTGGGAAAAGAAAAAAGTCAACATCAATTTCCACTGTGGTTTTTACTATTGTAGTTTGGGGCAATTATTTATTTTGTTTCTGTTTTACTGAGATAATATCTATCAAATAGCCCAGGCTGGACTGAAATTCACTGAGTAGATCAAGCTGGCCTCAAACTTAAGGTCCAGGGTTGGGGATTTAGCTCAGTGGTAGAGCGCTTGCCTAGGAAGCGCAAGGCCCTGGGTTCAGTCCCCAGCTCCGAAAAAAAAGAAAAGAAAAAAAAAAAATAAGATCCTCTTACCTTTGTCTCCTGAATGCTTACAATTACAATTATTTGCCACCATGCCAGGCCCCAAACTGTTTTTCATTTGTGTGGATGTGTGTGTGCGTGTGCAATGCGTGTGCGTGTGCATGTGTGTGTGTGCGTGTGTGTGTATGGATGTGCATGTGTGTATGGATGTGCGTGTGCGTGTGTGTGTGTGTGTGTGTGTGTGTGCGCGCGCGCGGTTGTTCAGGATTAAACCTTCAGGGTCCTAGCAGTCTCCACCATATAACTAAAGGTGGAAGGACATCCAAAATGAAAACAAAGTATATTTTGTCAAACAAAGAACTGACAGACTGTTAAACTTTAATACACACATTCAGGCCTCAAGGATACCTGTGAATAATACTGAGATTCTCCCTGGAGGCAATCAAGAATAACCACAGTTAGACAAGTGGAGTTCAGCACTCTAGAGGCAGAAGCAGGAGGGTTTCTGTAAGTTCTAAGCCTACCTGGTCTATATAGAAAGTTCCAGGACAGCCAGGACTACATAGAGATACCCGGTCTCAAATAATAATAATAATGATAAAATAATTTAGGAAGAAAAGCAAAGTCCTACAATGCTAGCTAGTACTTTTAAGTTAAGAATTTTAAATATGGGGTTGAGAGATGGCTCAGTGGTTAAGAGCACTGACTGCTCTTCCAGAGTTCATTTCCCAGCAACAACATGGTGGCTCACAACCATCTGTGATGTGATCTTGGTGCCCTCTTCTGGCGAACAGGCATATATGCGGGCACAACACTGTATACATAATAAATAAAACTTTAAAAAAAATAATAATAATTTTAAATATGGAATCTATTGCCCAGCCCTCTTTTCTCTCTTATGCCAAATGCTTATCTCCTCATTCCACCTCATTTCTGATTCCATTTCTACAAGCATCACACAATGTTTTGAACATTGTTCAGGAAAGAACAAATTGACCAATGCATAATCCTATGATTTTAAATAGTTCCCTTCTCTGCACTTGGCTTCTCCTCTCTGATAAAAGCTTCACAACTCTAAATACCTACACCAGTTATGAGCACACTCACAGATGGACCAGCTGAGGATAACCTAGATCAGATGAGAAACACCAATTCCTCCTTGAGAGGTAAACAAAACAACCTGATCTTTTTAAAAGTAATCAAAATTAAATTCAACCCTTAAATCCCAATGGTCTGCAGTGAGGATGTCACAGGACAGCACAATCTAACCAGTATTTCCTTCTTGTTATAAAGTACAATAATCTCACGTGGAAGGCACCCTAGTCAGTCACTAGCATCCCTCACAGGCCTAGAGCCCAGCAGGAGCCTCACCACAACAACCAATCCTGAGTTAGAGCCCAATGGCTCAACATGGAAAGCTACCTCTCTAAGGCTCAAAGAGATCTGAGCAAAAAAGTGCTTTGGTTTGTCTCTCATCTCCCAGCATGCATCGAGATACAGGTAATATAAATGATTTTTAAAAGACTAAGTACAGAGCTTCAAATTTGCAGAGTAAAATAAGGGTTATATTTAACTCAAGTTCTTTTGAGTCATAACACTGTCCCAGGAAAACGCTGGCTTCACTTTAATGATCACTGTAAGTGACTGCTGCATTTAAAGGATAGTTTTACTGTCAACAGAAATGAAGTTGTGAAGTCACTATTAGATGTGTGGGTCTGTTAGTTGGGTGTAGGTGTGAAGGCACACTATTCAGCTATGCCTTGCCTCGTCAAAATCTGACCTTATTCGGAAGACGTATTTTTACCGAGAATTCGTTCCACTTACTTTCTTCCCCCACCTTTCTAGAGGAACCTTCACTTTCCAGGAGAACACTGCACCAAGGGGGAAGCATGAAACAAGCACGGGAAGACAAAGTTAATCACTTATCGGAGGGACAGGAGGTGGGGAAAGACAGCACTGAACAGGATGGGAACCTGGTGGCAACAGACAGACCCCGGATCTACTACTTCACTGTTTATAGTCAGAAAAGGAAGATTCAGAATCCTGCTAAAAAAAATAAAATAAAACAAAATAAAAAAGCTTTTTTTAATTAAAAAAAAAAAAGCAACTGTCCATTTTCAGAGCAAAATTTCTTTTCCTAAATACTCTTCTAACTACTAAAGAGTTTACACATAGGGGTAAGTAAAGATAAACCAGGAAGGCAGCAGGGCTGGAAGAGGCTCATCATGTGTATCTTTTTATACTATTTTGATTTTTTAATCAAGTATATAACAAAAGCAGGCAGATTAGTAAGTTCTTGTTTACTCGAATGCCATGTATTTGAGCGTCTTTTGGCTGAGCAGACTTAATTTATCCTCACTCTTGAGGAAGTTCATTTTACTTTATGTTAATTAATTAGCCAGCTTCTTCCAGGGCAATGAATATGGGACAGTTAAAAGGACCAGGTCTATTTCTATTTCCCTTGTCCGTCCTGCCCAAGTTCAAGATCCTACTACTGAAAGCCAACGAAACTCATCTAGGTTTTGCTTGCTTGTTCTTTAAAAAGCATTTCTTGATGCCAGTTGCACAAAATAAACTCAGTAACGTGTGTTCACTAACTGAGAGATTACTTTTCCCCCAAAAAAAAGGTTACAATTAGCTGCCTGTTCTTCCTTACTAGTTTCTCATCTGCTAGAAGCAAAGAAAAGAGATTTGGTTAGGGGACATGAAATCACTGAATTATGGCTGATTCACATCTTAGGCAACAGCAACAGAACATGAGGAAAGCCACCAACTCAAGGGGGAGAAAAAAAAATCACTATTCTTTACTTCCTGTCCTCTTTGGTGTTGGTAGTGCAAACTCTCTAGCTTATCCATTTTTGTTGCTGGCAAAACCTTCAGCACCACATCTCCAAAAGCAAAATGTGAAGGCCCAGAGAGAGGGCTGTTAGGCGAGGCACAGAGATGCATCACCCCAAGTCTTCCTTCCCGAGAGAGGGTCCGCAGGGAGCTGGCCCAGCTACCTAGAAAAATGTGCCCTTCCAATGAGGCTACTGGGGATGAATGGGCCAAAACTAATTTTAGGGGCCCCGCTCAGAGAGATAAAAGCACCTACCAAACGTAGAAAGCCTGATATGCCGTAGCAATCTTTTCTGTCTTGTCGCACCCACCCAAAAACACCAACTCAATAGGACACAAAGTCAGGCTTCCCAGCACAGCCCAGATTTCCACATTAAATCGTATTCTGACACATACCCCAGCACAGTGTTACACACCGGCACACGGAATAAGGCATGGCACACGGCACGAGAAAGCCCCACAGACATGCTTTTTCTCTTTTTAAGCAAGAAAGGAACTGAATGAAGGGCAAGAGAAAGCTTACCTTCTAAGCTCGAGAAAAAGAGTAAAACAAACAAGAGAACGACAACAAAAAGAAGATGCACAAAGAAGTCATTGGGAAGTAAAGTTATCACGCAAAAGCAAAATCAAATATCAAGAACTTATAAAATTTAAAATATAATTTTACAACCCGCTGGAGAACACGCTATCAAAGAGGGACCACCTCTGAGAATGAATCTACACTATACTCAAAAGTAAACTGGTTATATTCAGTTAAGTCAGCTTTCTGAACGGCAGGACTGAGGACAGTAGGCCCCAGATCCGACCTTACCTCCTCTGAGGTCCTGAAGGGAGGGGAGCAGCCCTAATGAGCACCCAACAAAGTCATTATAAAGTCACTGTTAACAGCCAGCTGGGTGACCTCGGTGACAGCATGTCGGTCACACATAGGAAAGCTAGACCCCGGAGTTGGGGCATTTCCCACAACTGCCTACATCCTGCACTTCTCTAGGGCAAGTATAAAACAAAATGCCTTGGCTTCCTCAAACCTGGAAGATTTGCCATTGCACAGGAGTAAGTAGACCAGAGTGGCAACTTCTCCACATAGGCTCTAAAAGGAACCCAGAGTACTGGACTCCCTCTGCAGTCTGAGTATCCCAAGAAGGCAAAGGGACTGGAAAACTGACCAACAAATACGAAGACCAATATTTTAATTATACTTTCCTCAGGAAAAAACAGAGATCGAGCAACACATCTAAAAATTCTGAGAGTTTCCTCTGCTCACTCCTCTTAATCAAGGGTGGCTAAGGGTAAGCCTTGCATGAAGTACGTAATTATGGGCATTGTCTCTGTCTTTCTTAAGTTACCTGGCAACAATCACCCATGTAAAAAACAAGGAGCCCACCTAGGGAAGTAGGATACCAAGTCCTCTACCAGCCCAACCAATGAGAATTGAGCCTGAAGGAAGGCTACACCCCTCAGCCTTATACCAGTTCTCACCCTATGCCTGTTCAGTCCACCTTGGAACAAAGAAAATGTATACGGTGACAGGCAATGGATAAAATGAGTGAGCGAGAAATTATGTCCATAATATCTGTGTATTTTTATAAAACACTACTCAAGACAGTACTAATCACAATCTCCCAGGAGAGCAGACGTTGGCATTTTCATGATCTCTCCTCTAGTCAGACTCACCTTGCTGGCCCAGGCGTCTTCATCCCAGGAGGTGAGTTGTAACACACGAATGATCTCATTAATTTCAGCACTCATCTTTCCTACAGTAAAATTTCGATTTTTCAGAGCTTCTTCTATTCCTTGGTTTTTTGAGTTTTTGGTTGTAACAAAGATCTTCATGGCTATAAAAATAAACAAACGGTCATAATTTGATCTTTTGAAAATCAATGTTGAGGTCACAGGTAGGAGGTGGGGGTCATTTCTCTTCTTTGACCATCTGGGTTGGCGCCAGGCAGTCTGAGCCATTTAATCTTGTTGCGTCCTACAAGTCACAGATGATGCTCCGCACTCTAAACATAGGTTTTTGGTCCTCTAGTGTCTTTAAAAGAACATTAACACAGTCACTGCAAAGCTGCTGATAAAGTTCCAGTATCAGCAGCTTTCGTTGTTATACACTGACACTCGGTCAGCACAAATTCCTTTGTCAGTTAACGCAGAAAGAGAGAAAGAACATTCAAGATGGTGACTAAATTAACAGTTAACACTCAACCACACTTCATCTTCACCCAGTCTAAAGGACATGCACCAGAGCCGCAAAGGCCCAAACTCCTAACTCCTCGTGCCCTATAAATGAAGCAGGAAGTACCTGAAATGAGAACAGGAAGCAGCTCTTTGACAGTGTTCATTGAGTTCACCAGCATCACACGGTGTTCCTGATGAGTCAACTCCTGCTGTCTCTCATCGATCATTTTGGCCATCTTCGTCATTCCTGGGACACGAAGCAATTATGCAGGGTGAGTGGTGAGACAAACCAGAAGCTGGCCTTTCTACTAAATCCGTTATGAATTACTACAAAAATCCTAACCTACCATCTGCCTACTTAAAGACAGACATTGGAACAAACTAGCATCTATGCAATGCTATAGTTTTCAGTGAAGGTGATTTATTAAAGGAAAATCCTAAATGTAACCATTCTCATACTGTATACACACCGACTTCATGACGTCCATCTGGCTACTGTGCTGTGTTACACAAGAACCTCAGGGATTGCATTCTGAGAACAACAGGGCTGGGTTGGGTCGGGTGGTTTGTCTGTCTGACATGCGCTTATCTGTATATTGGAGAACACATGTTGTACACTGGAGAACACACGTGTGGCAAGGTGAGCTGTAGACGCAGGTCAGAGGTTGCTTGCAGGAGTTACTTCTCCCCCTCTACCATGCTGGTTCTGGGAAGGGAACTCAGGCAGACCTGGCAGTAAGAATCTTTACCCAATGAGCCTTTACCTTGGTAATGTGTTTTTGAAGTTGGTCCAAAATAATATTAAAATTAGAATCAAAATAGAAATATTATAAAAAGTACAGCTTTCTAAGCATATGGTGTTTTGGAACCAATCTGTTAGCACTTTGTTTACTTTGGTTACTATGCAAAAGTGCTACATGACTTCTGGACTGCATTCATTTATTTACAGATATGTGTAATGAGAGGACACACCCATGTGCCACAGTGTACGTGCAGAGGTCAGTGGACAACGTAGGGGTCAGTTCTCTCTTATCATGTGGCTCCCAGGATAGAACTTGGGTCGACAGGCTTGGATCCAAGTGCTTCTATCTTCTCACTGGCTAGCTATATGATTTTTGTTTTAAGCTTTGATTGTCAAATTATCCCTAAGATTTCATAAGTAGCTTTATAGGCCATCAAGACAAAGGACAGGCAGAAAGCTGGGCTGCTTCTGCTTCGCCCTGAGTGCCTTATTTTTGTTAGATTTTGCATAAAGGTATACGAGGAAAACAGACCTTTTATCCAGTGTTACAAGAATCCAGGTCTTAGCTAGGGGTGTACCACTTGCCTACGAAGCTGGCGTTAATCTCTAATACTCCTGAATATACCCCAGCCAGCACACTAGAGCCATGAAAACAGGGCATTTCCAGGTGATCCTCAACTCAGAAAATACAGTAAGTTCCAGGAACAAGCACACTGGACCCCCAGAAAGACATTGTTAAATAAATATCAACATTTCAACATTATCAACATTAAAAAATGATTCACACACACACAAAAAAAAAAAAAAAAAAAAAAAAAGATTCACGGGGCAGTAAACATTAAGCTGATCACCTATCAAGCCCTTTCAGTGACCATATTCATGCATATAAACTCTGGAGGACATGCTCTACCTATAAGAACACCTATCAAGCCCTTTCAGTGACCGTATTCGTGCGTATAGACTCTGGAGGACATGTTCTGTCTATAAGATCAAATGCTGGCATCTGTGTGGCTTGGGTATTCAATACTCAGACACCTAACAATCATTCCACAGTGATTGGCTGCAGCCACTCTTCTCTCCTTTGAGGCCTGAGCATCTCTCTGCAGCCTTGGGCTATGGCATAAGTCCATAATAGAAGGCAGCTAATTAGCAAGCTAAGAAATCATGGAGAGCTACCGGCCAGCTGGCAGACACTGAAGGAATGCTGTGTACTGCGGAATGGGAGGTCAGGACCGAGGGTGGCCTCCAGCATTACAGTGGCAGAAAAGTATTTCCTTCATTTCCCTCATCAGCGTTCACAAATCTGCTTTAATGTTGTTGACAGGGCTGGGATTTGTAGACAGCAGATAACAGACTTCAGAGACAGCAACACATCCTCAGCAGAAACCCATTAGCAACTCCATCCCCTGTTTTCTCCAAGTAAGGAGAGAGTAGCCTTTCCTCTCCAACCAACATGCTCAACTCATCCAACCTTTAATGTACAATTTAGGGTTTGCTCACCGGGCCCAAGGTTCTTTGTGTAAGTGACCAAGTCTTCCATAGTCTCCACTACCTCTGCCACTGTGAGGTATTCCAAAATTCCTTTGCAAACTCTTATAATTTTTCGAACCTGAAAAATATATTTAAGGACTCCATCACATTAATGAATAATACAAATCAGTGGTAATGGCACCAGAGCTAGACAGCTCTCCATGCGTTAGCATCCAAAATCATCCAGTGTTGCACTGCATGGTCTGCTTTTGTTTATTTACCTTTCTTTCTTCCTTCCTTTCTTTTTTTTATTTTGGTCTTTGGAGATAGTTTCTCCATGTAGCCCAAGCTGACCTGGAACTCACAGAGATCCTCCTTCCTCAGTCTCTGAGTGCTCAGATTAAAGGTGTGTGCCACCTGTAATATCTAGCTTCCATTATTACTTTTAAAATTACACTTTAGGGGCAGGAGAGATGACTCAGAGGGCAAGAATTCATGATGTTCTTCCAGAGGACCCCAGTTTGGTTCTTGGCACCCATATGTCAGGTGGCTCACAACTGCCTATAACTCTGGCCCTAGGAATCTGACACCCTCTTCTGATTTCCATGGGCACCCCTAAATATGCGCGCGCGCGCGCGCGTGTGTGTGTGTGTGTGTGTGTGTGTGTGTGTGTGTACATATCTAAAACTAGGCTGTTGTCTAAGGGAGGTCTTTGTGGGCCTCAGATTGCCTACCTCAGCCTCATCAAAGGTAAGCAGGAGGTCAGACGTTCCAGAGAGGATTCCCCTGGAGCCGTCGATGAGGTAATCCCGCGCAGGAACAGAGTATGGGTCTGACTGAAGCATCTGAGCTGCCTGAACAAGCTTGGTACAAGCATTCTCGACCCTAGGGGGGAGAATCTGGGTTAACTCCTTAGTGAAAGCAAACAGAAGACCATGATACACAAATACAAAAACATGTATCCATATATCCAAGCCAAAGACTCTCCCGCTCCACCAGCTGGGGCTTCTCCTCTCCTCCTCACCTCCAGCCCGCCCACCTCGGGCTGAATAGGGGGTTGGGGGCACTCAGTTCTCAGCTCTTCCAAGGTTTCCAAGGTTGCCTGAGAACCAAACAACCCCAGCCTTGTGAGAGGTCCCGGGACCCCTGAGCCAGCTTCGGCTGTCCGGCACCTCGGACTGTGCTTCCCCACGCCCCAAGCTGTGTCCTATGGCTACCCTACGGCCCTACGGCCCAATGGCCTAACACCCACAATGGCTGGGGTAAGCAGAGTCAACTCCGGCGTCCCACCTGCGGCAGCCACGCCCTGTGGCGGAGAGGACTCGGGACCCCCGTAACCCTACATCAGGCTCTTGACTCTACTTACTAAAATATATTCATTCATTCAACTATTCATTCATAAAAGGAGTGGGTTAAATCCTCTAATCTCATTTCAATAGACCCACTGTTTCCACTGAGTAACTTAAAGAGATAAGAAACAAATGACTTAAAATAATTTGCCAACATTACACATTCTTATCTGGAAAAAAAAGCCCTACTCAGAGCATTCTTTTGTGGGTCAAATGAAACAATACAAAAATCCTCACACATATGTTAGAAGTGTTACTGCTAACAGGAAGAATTAAACAAATAGGAAAATTTCAAAATATAAAAGAACTAGGCTATGAAAGATGTAAAAAGCATTATTATAAATAAAAAAACCCCACACTTTATTAAACTAACACGTAAACACTGGTACCCTAAAGCAGCACCTAATAATCCTAGTGAGAAACACAGCCCTACTATGCCGCCTGCCCTACCTTAATCCCCAGCCGCCCATCCGGCCCCTCCCCAGCTTTTCTACTCTTTTCTTTAAGACAGGATCTCACTGTGTACTTCAGGCCAGCCTTGAACTCACTGAGCAGCCATGGTCGGCTTTGAACCTGTGCTCCTCCAGCCCCCATCTTCCCAGCGGTGTAAGGATTACAGGCACACACCACCGAAGATGATCTGAAGTGGCTATCGATAAGGGTTAAAATCCTCAGGCCTGGGCTTGGAGAGATGGCTCAGCAATTAAGAGCACTTGCTAACACTGAAGAGGACCGAGGTTCAGTTCCCAGCATCCACATCAGGCAGCTCACAGTTGGCTGTAGCTTCCCTCCAAGGGATCACACACCCTCTTCCCATCTCCAAAAGCACCAGGAACACACATACATACAGGTAAAACATACGCGCATTTAAAATTATAATTAATCTAAAAGTAATTGTAAAGATGAATAAGAACCACTCCATTCTTTTATACCCTACACAGTAATTCACAATGTACTAGCCTACTACAGTGAGCGTATCCACCAGATGCTCAGTAAGGGGCTGGGTGCTGTCACTGTAATATGTAGCCCTGGTGCCATCTGCAAAAGTCATATGAGCTCACATTTTCACCACAATGGATCAGAGGGCAGAAACAGTTTTTACATCGTCAACAATATATGTAAAAAGTAAAATTAAAACTAAATAAATTAAAACTTTAAAATTTAAAGAGAAAGAAAAAAAAAAGCCTACCCTAAGGAATTCATAGTAGTTACTTAAAACTCATACTAGCACTTTGTTTGTTCTGAGACAGAGGAAGGAGACACGGTTTCTCTGTGTAGCCTTGGCTATCCCGGTACTCATTCTGTAGATCAGGCTGGCCTCAAACAAATAGTGATCCTCCTGCCTCTGTCTCCTGAGTGCTGGTATTAAAGGCTTGTGCCACTACTGACGGACTGTGGAGATGACTCAGTGGGGTGCCTGTCATTCAAGCATGCATGAGGACCTGAGTTCAGATCCCTACAGCCCACATAAGGGCCAGGCACACTGGAGCATATCTTTAACCCCAACACTGGGGAAGCAGACATAGGGCCCTTGGACCCCACTGTAAACTCCAAGCTGAGGAAGAGACCCTTTCCAAAGAAAACAAAACAAAACAAAACAACTCGCTGGAGGTGGCAGCACACACGTTTAATCCCAGCCCGGCTACTTGGCAAGTACCAGACAAGCCAGAGCAATGCACGAAGACCCTGTCTCAAAGGTAAGTAGTTAACTAACTAGTTAGTTAAGGTCATGAGCTGGTGACCAAACTAGGACCCACTGGGTAGAAGGAGAAACCAAGTCTCCAAAGCTGTCTTCTTATCTCCACATTCCCACCCACAAAAATAAGTCACCTGTTACAAGCAAACTCAAACACACTAAAAGGAACGACTTCAAAAGCACCACAGCAATAGCCACCCGACCACTGAAGAGCACAAGCTGCAGACTGCTTACGTGTCCCTCTCCGCTACCACAGATGCTGTCCCCCACCCTCCTTTACTTGATTGGCCTCCCCTTCTCCCGCTCAGTTTTAAGTGTCTCTTCCTTCAGGGAATTGTCACTTGCCTCCCAAATCTATAGGTGTCTTGTGTTCCCATAGAACTTCCCGGCTTCCTCTCACGACACTGTAAATTCAGGGCGGCAACATCAACACCTCATCCACCGCCACAGTTACTGTACTCACAGAACATATCGTCCACAAATGAGAAGTGCTCAGTAACTCTGTGATGGATACATCCTTACCAAGAGAAAGAGATGTAAGATCACCTGAGCAGGGTTGGGGATTTAGCTCAGTGGTAGAGCACTTGCCTAGGAAGCACAAGGCCCTGGGTTCGGTCCCCAGCTCCGGAAAAAAAAAAAAAACAAAAAAAAAAAGATCACCTGAGCCAAGGCAATCATCATACTTATTTGTTTAGCATTTTTTGAGACAGAGTTTTCCCATGTAGTCCAGGCTAGTCTTGAACTTGTAGCCTAGGCTGGCCTGGAACTCAGGATTCTCTAGTTTCAGAATTGCAGGGAATTGCAGTCATGTATCACTGTATCTAGCAGAAAATCATTAAATAGTCCCAAACTTGATTTCACTTCAAAGGAACTTGATCCTGGATGAGACTGTAGAAAATAAACAAGCGTGACAGAATGCAATTCCTGAGCTAGATCTACTCATAAAGATCCGGTTACTGTACACAACTATCAAACCTGAAGAAAGAATTTTAAATGCCAGGAGTAACTTATGGAGAGAAAACCTGGCAGGATGAGAAAATAACAGAAAAGGCTTGCCAAGAATCAAATTGATTCTCCACTAATGATTCTCTTGTGTGATAAAATGATAGGCAGAATAGACACGGTGCCATTTTTTACTACAATAAGATTCTCTGGTCAGTACATTAAATTTTAATCGCATTCATAAAAGCCAAACAAATCCCACTATGATTAACCACCAATCAGAAACAGGAGGAGCCCATCATGCTGGTGGAAAATGTTTTTATTTAAGCATTCTGTCTGCATGGCCTCTTAAAGAGTGACCTTCTACCTTGAAATAGAAACCTAAATTCTAGGGAATGACTGGAAATAAGATCAGTTTCCTAAATAATCTCATAACCTGACTATCTATGTCCTAACAATATTCATTTTCATAACTTAAACCAACCAACTAGTGCAAGCTGAGGCTTCTCTGCCTTTAAGTCTTCAACCTCAAGGAGCAGTGCTTATGATTTAGATCAAACAGACCAATGACAGTTTCATGGAATTCTTAACATAGACTCATGACTAAATACTTCCTTCCCAGAATATGCCCCATGTAAAATACTATAAAGAAGGTTCTAAGTGCCTCAGGTCTCAGTGATTTTAATTATCTCTAACCAAGCTGGTGTGAGTCTCTTTTTTTTCCTAATGCATGCTGGGTATCAGACATTCCTGTTATCACTCCCTCTGCCACTCAGTCACAAAGGCGATTCTCTCCATAGTGTCTGAGTTCCTTTTCAAGTAGCTCTCTCTTAAACATCCTTCTTCCTTAGCCCCCAGAGGGCTAGGATTACAGGTGTGTGGTCCAGGCTTGACTTCCAACTTTATTTTAAAACAACAGAAATAGACTCACTCTTGTGTAGCATCCCAGTAATAGCTAACATGTATTGCATCCTGGGGTTGCCATTTTGAAAGGTCAAGGATCCTCAGCCATTAGTCATCTAGAAACCTGAGTGAAGGCACAGGCACAGTAGCAGTTTTTAGAAAGGAGTAGAGAACACAGAGTTCAAAAAGAGACAGACTTCAATCCGGTTCAAGTAGCCAGGGCACAGCCCCAGCCCAAACGTATCACACCGTATCACATGCTGCATGACAATGCTAACTCGTGTTCCAACCCTGGCTTTACCTGCAAGCCTCTACAGTCCTCATCCGTGAAATGCCTAACTGCTTCTTCCCTGTACCTCCCTCAAGTCAACGCAATACATAGACTTCTCACTCTAAGATTTATCTTAGTTATGTATATATGGGGGGGAGGACATGGAGTCAAATCCACTAGAACCAGAGCTGCAGGTGACTGGGAGCTGCCTGGCACCATACTGGAAACCAACTAGAGCGGTACGCACTCTTAACCGCTACGCCATCTCTCGAGGCCCCTGTCATTCTCAGCAAGACCAAACCGCATGTGTACACCCAAAAGGAAAACTTTTGTCAATCAGACCACAGCAAAGCTAAGGGATAAAGTGGGTTTGGTTTGGTTTTGATTTAGTTCATTTATGAGTTATGTGTCTGCATCTCTTTGAGTGAATGTCACATGCATGTGGAACCTGTGGCAACCAGAAGGGCTAAGAACTGAATTTGGGTCCTCTGGAAGAGTAGTAAGCATATCAAAACCATCAAAGCTGTTTCTAAAAGCAAAAGCAAATGAATCCTTCTCTAATAAAGTAAGTGCAGCAAAGCTAAATCCCTCTCCCCCCTCTCCCCCTACCCCTATCCCTCCTCCTCCCTCTTCCCCTCCCTCTCTAACGCACACATGAGCACACACAGAGAGCTCAGCTCCCTAATTTCTTTTATTTCCAATGAGATCAGCTAACCCTGCAGACAGTTTTGGCCTCCCCCAAGAGATAACATAAGAGGAAGGTATTCTGGGAATGGGACTATTATAAACATCCCGGTCATCCAGGCTGTGTGTCCAAGTGCTGGTAAACAGCTAAGTTGAAATCATGTGAGTCATACCTTTGAATCCTTAACATGTCATGCTTTCTCTCCCACTCCCTCTCTCCTCTACCCCTTTTCAAATCTGTTGTCATTGCACAGAGAAGAGATTCTAAACCTTGCAAGGTTCCATGAAAAACTCTGTGACGCACAAGTCACAGACTCTGCTGTCCTTTTGTCTCAAGTCAGGGTTGGAGTACAGACATAATGAACAAATGTATTTTACAAGCACCCAGAGTTTTCAAATGTATGCTGATGCTATGTGATGTAAAAATTATTTTTAAACATTACTAAACTCTTTTTATCTTCTTTTTAAAATTTATTTATGTGAGTATATGGTTGCTGTCTTCAGACACACCAGAAGAGGGCATTAGATCTCATTACAGATGGTTGTGAGCCACCATGTGATTGCTGGGATTTGAACTCAGGACCTCTGGAAGAGCAGTCAGTGCTCATAACTGCTGAGCCATCTCTCCAGCCCTTAACTTCTTGTTCTAATACATTCTTTTAATTACCTAATAGTTAAAGTCTCACCACTATCATTATTATTTATTATTATTATTATTATTATTATTATTATTATTATTATTACTTGAAGGTCCTATGGAAAAAAGTTGATAGTCATTATTCTACAGCACAATGTAATCAATGATATAGAAGCTTAAATTGCCTAAACACAAAATGGGGCAAACACAATGAGGGAATACTTTCACTTAAAAAAAAGAAAGAGGGGTTGGGGATTTAGCTCAGTGGTAGAGCGCTTGCCTAGCACGCACAAGGCCCTGGGTTCGGTCCCCAGCACCAAAAAAAAAAAAAAAAAAAAAAAAAAAAAAAGAAAGAAAGAAAGAAAGAAACCCAACTACCAGTAATTGTCATGTGGACTTAAACTAAGAACACAGTTCGGAGCAGCGTGGCACACCACAGCACTAATTCAAAAGCAGGCAATAAACAGCGCATCACCAACAGAATTAAAACCTAGAAGAACCACAAACCTTAAAAACCAGCCACACGGTATCATTTAGAAATATAGAAAGCTTACACTTAAAACTAAGTAGAAAATCGGCACAGAAGATCTTAACACGTTTCAATCATAAACCAATCGTTCCAATGGACAAGTGATAAGTACAGCTATGAGTTGGACCCCAGTACCACAAAAGGAAAAGCAAGAGTAGAAGGTAAAAGTGAGTAAGCAAGGCTTCTTTCTGCACAGGCCAGTGCACACGGAGAGCTTTAGACACATTTTGTCAAACTTTCGACAGCAAAAAATCTTCACCTTATGTAAACCATTTAAAAGCCAGGAAGTATGGAAATAAAATAACATTGATATAAAGCTGTTCGAGAACAGAACAAGAAAATTATACATCAAGGTTCTTCATGAACGAAGAAGCAAAGACCTTTGAATATTTCAGCTACTTAGGGCCAGAGACGGCTCAACTGGTGTGCTTGCCACCAAGCCTAGAACCCACTTGGTGGGAAGGGAAGAACTGATGCTTGCAGGGTCTATCTAGCTTCTGACCTCCATATGCAAACACACACAATGAAATGCCTGTAACAAAAACATTAAATGTCAGACAATTAAGTCTAGTGTGATGGCTGACAGCTGTAATCCCAGCACTCAGACACCTGAAGCAGGAGGAAGGGAGGGAGGGAATCTAAGGTCAGTCAGGACCATATGGTGAGATTCTGTCTTAAAAAGGGTGGGACACACAATCCTAATTTCAACTCAGCACTGCTGTTTGGTTTGGCGAGAAGATCTCACTGTGTAGCATATGTAACTCAGGATGGCCTCAAACTAGCAACTGTCCAGCTTCAAGCCCCCTAAGTGTGCCCCAACTCCCTATTGATGCTTTTTAAAATCACAAGCAAATATAATGTATCCACCCCCCCAAAAAGATGCATGTATGGTTCATTATCAGAAAATTCACATTCATGTAGTGGACTATAATACAGTAAAGGAAAAAACTGTGTGTCTGTCTGTCTCAATGGATACCGAGGAAAACATTAAATAAATATAAGTTCTGTGTGTGTGCGCGCCTCTGTGTGTGTGTGTGTGTGTGTGTGTGTGTGTGTGTGTGTGTGTGTGTGTGTGTGTGTGTGTGTGTGTGTGTGTGTGTGTGTGTGGTTTCAAGCCATAAGGGTTAGAGGTTTTAATACAGCAGGATGACTGTCTAAGACTGTCTAACATCAGAAGACCTGGTACAATCCCCGGGACAGAAAGTAAGTCTTACCATCAACAGAAAATATGGATTGGATGAAAAAAAAAAAAATCTATCATAAAGCTTTTAAAGTAGTTGGGTTTATTTACTAAAGCAATTTGAAAAAAGAAAGGGGCGGGCAACACCAAACCTTCGCCCGGATAGTTTTACGTCCATTGTCATTCATGGATGCCTCACAGAAACTAGTCCACTATCAGACAGCACTCTCAAAGGAGAGGGAGGGTGCGGCTTAGCTCGCCCTGCAGTCAGACAGTCCTGGGCTCAGTTACTTCAGTTACTGAGCCTCTGAGCCTCTGCTGCCTCACGAACGCAGTGAGGTGGATTAAATAACGACCAGTCCTACGTGGAATTTAAGAAATGGAGCTGTTCTGTGGGGTTCCTTTGGCTCTACTATGGGAAGAACAATACAGATTTTAAACAATTTAAGGAAAAGCAACATATAAACTTTAAACTTCCTTCATGTGAGACCAGACCTATACTGGAAAAGTGAGGGTAATAAGGAATTCATGTACCTGACTGGTTTTAGTGTTTCTATTTGCCTTTTGTTTTGTTTAATTTATTCATGTGTGTGTGTACATGTATGTGTGAGTGAGTGTGTGTGTGTGTGTGTATGTGTGTGTAAGAGAGAGAGAGAGTGTGCATGTATGGTGGTGGGTTGGGGTGTGTGTGTGTGTGTGTGTGTGTGTGTATGTTTAGAGAGAGAGAGTGTGTGCATGTGTGTGTGTGTGTGTGTGTGTGAGAGAGAGAGAGAGAGAGAGAGAGAGAGAGAAAGAGGTCTGTGTGTGTTCATGAGTGCATGTGTAAGTGTATGGTGGGGGGTGAGAGAGAGAGTGAGTATGTGTGTGTGTGTGTGTGTGTGTGTGTGTGTGTGTGTGTGTGTGTGTGTGTGTGGGGGTGAGAGAGAGTGCGTGTGTGTGTGTGTGGTGTGTGTGTGTGTGTCTGTGTGTGTGGTTGTGTGTTTGTGTAAGTGTATGGTGGGGGGGTGAGAGAGAGTGAGTGTGTGTGTGTGTGTTGTGTGTGTGTCTGTGTGTGTTCATGTGTGCATGTGTAAGTGTATGGTGTGTGTGGTGTGTGTGTGTGTGTGTGTGTGTGTGTGTGTGTGTGTGTGTGTGTGTTTTGTGTGTGTGTCTGTGTGTCCATGAGTGTATGCTTGGGGGGGGTGAGAGAGAAAGAGACAGAAAGAAAGAGACAGAGAGAGAGAGCGTGTGTATTCGTGTGCACATACAGGAAAGCCATAACACGTCATCTGAGTGTCTACCTTAATCAAAGTCAGCTAGCCTGGCTCCCCAGCCGGTAAGTCACCAGGACTCTCCAGACTCCACCCTACCCCCTACAGGTACATTATACCCAACCTTTCCTGTAGGTGCTAGGGATCCAAACTCAGCGCCTCATGCTTGCACAACAGGTACTTTCTCCAGTGAGCCATTGCCCCAGGCCTGTTTTTCCAGTATGTGTGTCTCTGGGGTGAGTCACTTAGTCAATACTATGTGCGATCCTTGAAGCACTCTTTACAGTTGCAGGACTTTAGGACAAAGGAGCCAAGGGGACAGCCAGTGCAGTGCTGTGCTTGCTGTGCACATCTGGACAAAGGAGCCAAGGGGACGGCCAGTGCAGTGCAGTGCTTGCTGTGCACCTCTGGCAGCTGAGCTCTTACCCATGGAAGCCGCAAGAGCGAGGTGAGGTGCAGCTCGCATCTATCACAAGACTCACCCAGAGCTCAGCACTTTTCTCTTTTTCCAAACACTTAGGAAAAGAATAAACTGTTATCTTCCAAAAGTGGTGCACGACTTTAATCCCTCACCTCAGAAGCCAGAGGCAGGAGAATTTAAATTTAAAACCAGCCTGGTCTACATAGTGAGACCATCTCTCAAAGCAAAACATGTTATTACTGCCCGAGCGTGAATGGTGGGCCACACTTCTTTCTGGAAAGTCAGGCTACAAAATGAGCATGCCTTTGGAAAACATGACATCTGCAATAAGACAGTAGCAGGTGATGCTGAGTGAGTGGGTTTGTCAAGGATTAGACTTATCTGTAAAATGGGTTTGTTACTGATGGCGCCCACCTGCCACCTTGGCAGCGGGCTTTTAGGCCAGCTTTGGCTACATGTGCAGCTCAAAGTTAACTTAGGCCTCAAGAGCGAGAGCTTAGTCTAAGTGGGCGGAATCTTAACATTGGCAGTCTCAGAATTACACAGTGTCTTCGTCAGGGTTTTATTGCAGACAAAAACCATGACCAAACAGCAAGTTGTGGAGGAAAGGGTTCATTTGGTTTACAAGTCCACACTGTTGCTCATGACTGAAGGAAATCAGAACAGGACAGGAACAGACAAGAGTTGATGGAGAAGCCGTGGAGTGCTGCCTCCTCTTTGGCTTGCCCTCATAGCTTGCTCAGCCTGCTTTCTTATTGAACCCAGGACCACCAGCCCAGGGAGGTACCACCCACAGTGGGCTGGGCCCTCCCCCATCAATTACTAATTAAGAAACAGCCTCACAGCCAGATCTTATGGAGGCATTTTCTCAATTAAGGTTCCACCTTTCAGATAACTACAAGTTGACATAAGACATGCATGCATACATGGTAATATATGTAGATACATCCCAGTAACATATATGTGATCTCCCTGGGCCCTCTGAGTTCTTTTCAATCTTGTGATTATTCTGTAGACAATGGAACAAGTCTAGTGTTTTATTTGTTCAGTTCTCAATCGTGTAGGCTACATGAAGTAAGCCAGATTTAACCCATCAACCTAGTTAGACCTCGTCTGCAGATTGGTAAACTGACTCCCCTTATTACTGAGAAGACTCAGGTAGTTTTAAGGAAGTCAATCCAAAACAGCAGTACACAGCCAAGTTTAACACAGCGAGTCCAAAGGGGAGCTATTTCAGGTCAAGCGTGCTTGCTCTGGGTGGAAAATGCAGTGAGGCAGTGTCACCTCAGGAAACCTGGCCATCTAGCTGAAGTGACAAAAGACTTCTTAAAACAGCACTGGAAAGGATCCCAAAAACCTCAAGTTTAAAAACTAAACAACAACAACAGCAAGAGAACAAAACGGAACATCCTGAAACATCAAAGCATACACTAGCCCAGGCAAGCACATGGCATTGCATGATACAATTTCTAAAAAATTCTAAAAATCAAAAATTCTGTGAACTTTAACCAACAAGTGGGTTTGAAAATAACAAATCACAAGACAACTGTTTGGGTGCTTAAGATCAAAAGAAAGCAAAAGCTAATTGTAAGTGCTGATAATATAAAACAAAGCACTATTTATCTTAGATCTAAGTATGTTCTAATACCTTTAAAATGCATTTGTTATACATTAATATAAAGTATGTTAAAATCTTACAGGTATGTGCCAAAATCATGCTGAAGTGGGAGTGTTTAATAAGGATGAGAACAAGGAGCTTCCTTCCCGGGGAACCAGGATGAATGGATGGCGCACTGAGCACTCTCCCTCCCACACGGCACTCTCAGAACTCTGCTCCATTCATCAGGCCTACATATCCCAACATGCTTCAGAAACCATCCAAGCTGGCACATCAGTGGAAGCTCTGACAGCTCCCAGCAAGCTGCTGAGAGCAGCAGTGAGGCAGAAGGTAGCAGGCTCCAGTCCCTGAGCAACAGCCTCTGCCTGCCAGCAGGAAACGCACACTCTGCTCCTTACAGGGAGTTCATGACAGGACTCAGTGATAGCCTGAGAACCCTGGGGCACTAAGTAGCCTTAGACAGGCCCAAGAGATAAGAACACACTTCAGCTGGATCTCTGTGTGAGGCCAGCGTGGTCACTACGTACATAGTGAAACCCTGTTTCCAAAAAAAAAAAAAAAAAAAAAAAAAAAACCTAAAAAAGAAGTTCCACTGTGTACTGCAAAGGCAATTTTTTTTCCCAAGAAAAATTCAAACAATTCATCAGAAACATTTCTTACCTGTAAGGAGTCAATGCAAATCAAAGTCCACACTGGCAGAAAATGAAGCTGGCCAGGTGTGACACACAACTAATTTTCATTTTAGCACTGACACCTGTCTATTATCCACTCTGAATCTGGTTATGAACCTTGCTGGAAAACCACTTTCATGCTGCCATCCTATGGCTCAAAAACTACCAAGCTGCTTTCCTGTCAGCTCTAATTTCCCCAACCAGGCTTTCAAGGACTTCCATTTGTGGTCCCACCTGCCACCCTAGGGTTAGTTTCCTGCCACCTCCGCCATTACCAGCCCTCTCCTCGTGCACCTCCATGACTGACATCCCCTCTCACTGCGTCCAAAGTAGCTTGCCTTCTCCCCGCTATTCTACCACACTGAACACGACCCCTCCTTCTACTGTTCATGCCTACTCCGACCCTTCTTTTAAAGTCCATTTGCATCACAGCTCCTGGACTTCAAAGTCTCCAAATAACTCCACTTTTGTTTCTCTTTGATGCATAGGAAAAGAAACTTTCAATCCAACTGGCTCAGGAAGCTCCGGCAGCAGGGTCTGGAGTTTGAAGCCAGATGAGCTAATTAAGTATGAGACTGCTGTTAAAACAGGAAATCAAAAGACAGATCATGTGGCCCATATATATACAGCCACCAAAATTAGATAAGATTGATAAAGCTAGAAAATGCATGCTGGGGTTGGGGATTTGGCTCAGTGGCAGAGCGCTTGCCTAGCAAGCGCAAGGCCCTGGGTCGGTCCTGCTCGAAAAAAAAAAAAAAAAAAAAAAAAAAAGAAAATGCATGCTGAAAGGGACTGGATATAGATCTCTCCTGAGAGACACATCCAGAGCATGTCCAGTACAGAGGTCAATGCTAGCAGTAAACCACTGAACTGAGAACAGGACCCCCTTAGAGGGAATTAAAGGAAGGATTGAAAGAGTTGAAGGAGCTTGCAACCCCATAAAAACAACAATGCCAACCAACCAGAGCTTCCAGGGATTAAACCTCTACTGAAAGACTATACGTGGACTGCCCCAGGGCTCCAACTGCATATGTAGCAGACAGTAGAAGGGGAAGCCCTTGGTCCTGCCAAGGTTGGACTCCCAGTGCAGGAGAATATTGGAGGAGGGGGGGGACGCCAATAAGAGAAATGTATAGGGGTAATACCCATATGGGGGAGAGGGAGGGGAAGGAATGAGGCTTATGGACAAGAAACCGGAAACGGGAATAACGCTTGAAATATAAGTAAAGAAATATATCTGATAAAAAAAAATTTTAAAAAAGACAATTCATGTATATGAACACACCCCACCATGCCCCATGTGTGTATCTGGAACAGACAGTTCCTATATGACACACCCCACCATGCCCCATGTGTGTATCTGGAACAGACAGTTCCTATATGACACACCCCACCATGCCCCATGCGTATACACACATATATGGAACTAAGTGCAATCCCCAGGCATAATAGCTGTAATTCCATTCATTCCTCTTCCAGTGAAAAACAAAACCCAAAATTAAGAACAACACAAAGCAAAGAGCCTACTACACGTCAGTGAAAGGACAAGGAAAACACAACAGGAAGCAGTGATGGGGGTGTGGGACTGAATAGTCTCCTTTTTTTTTCCTTTCCAACAACACCTGCTCCTGCCTCTTGGCCAATGTACTTATTTTAATGTTTCCCTTAATCTTATGTATGTGGATGTTTTGTTGCGTGCAGTCTGTGTAGTCCATGCATACACTGCCTGGTGCCTGTGGGGTCAGACGAGGCTTTAACGCCCTGAAGCAGACGTACAGATGGCTGTGTGCTACAATGTGAGTACTGGGAACCAAATTCAGGTCCTTTGGGAGAGCAGCCATGCTCTGACCTGCTAAGCCATCTCCTCAGCCCTCAATTTTTTTAAAGTACTGGTAAATTTTGTAGTTTATTACTATTAATACTTAAAATACTTTTCACAGAAGATTCTTCACCGTATACTGTTCTGAACGGCTATTCTATGTAGCGATGCACATGCTAGACAAATAGAGAACAATAAATAATTAACCAATGAGTGTGTCTAGGCCATTGATCAATCAACTACATGTAAATATTAAATAATGCTCAGCTGACAGGATGATTCATGAAAATTATATATATATATTATGAAAGAGCTGCCACGCCTGCTGGCCACGCCTGCTGGCAGTTTCTAAAAGACAAACCACTTCTCAGGAGGTGAATCTAGTATTTTAATAGTCCATCATGGCTACTGCTCTCCTAAAGTTTATGAGGATCAAAACAGTTTCTATGGCAACTGTAAAGCAGTGTGGCTATGATTCAAATCTTGGGTAAACTTAGTGAATTGTGAACTCATTTTCCAGTGCAGTCAGAGACCAGATAGCTTGTTCCACCCACAAAAAGAAAGCCTTGCTGTGTCCTGCAAATCTTGTTCTGTACTAAAATGTCATTGTTTGGGTTTGCTCTGGTTTTGTTTTTTGGGTTTTTTGTTCTGTTTGTTTTGTTTTGCTTTTGAAACAGGATTCCACCATGTACCCTGGATGTTTAGAAACTCACTTTGAGGCTGACCACTGTGCCCAGCCTTTAAATGCTTCTTTTACTAGAAGGAACATCCTGAGCACTGCACGGCCTTCAATGGCAATTACAATATAAACACAGTCTGAATATTCCATATCTAAAATGCTTGAGATCAGAAATAGTTAAGAGTTTTGGGGGAGGGGGGGATTGGGTTTGGTTTTTTTTTTTTTTACTAGAATGTTCAATCTCTGTGTCACTTTTAATTAATATTAAACCCACTTTTTTTGATATTCCCTGAACTGTCAGTCATACAAGTAAGTCTGTAATTTGATTTTGAGACTACCCCAAACCCTGGCATACCCTTTCCCGAAAGCTCTTTAAATATATACGAGATGATTTGAATATGAAACTAGCCACAGACCAAGAGTCTTCTGTTTTCTGAAGTCCACGCAGTCTAGGAAGTGAACCTAACAGTAAGTTTCTAAAACTACTTCCTTTCCTGTGCCGCCTAAGAAGCCGTCACTGTAACACAGACCAGAGGAAGCGAAGGTCAGCAAGGCCCTGGAAACATCCAAACATCAACCAAATAGCCCCAAAGAATGTCCTGCTCAACAATTCCAAGGACGGGATTAATTGCTTCCATCTGTCCCCTCTGTCCCCTCCCCTTCACAGCCAAGGTATCTATTTTCTGCTTCCTCACATCCTAAAGAGAAGCTAGAAAAACATAACCATTGTGTAGAGCTCTCGAGTGCCTCCAGAGCTGACAACCACATTCATCTCGTTAGGGCTTTAAGCTACAGGAAGAGGAGCTTACTGGGGAGCTAATTAAGTGATACACTTTTAAATGAACGGCTCAGGGTTTTCCCGTTCATCCTAACACACTGGTTTTCCCATGTTCTCATGGAGACAAGCTGCTGGGCTTCAGGCTCTGATTGACCTCGCACGTGAGTGATGCCCCACTGAACTGTATGCAATGATGACTTCTACCATTCCTTCCATAGTTACAGGTTCACATCCTCCTCCTCAAACAGGGGTGCGGAGTCACTCTGAATAAACTTTATACAAGAATAGGAGAAAAGCTTAATTATTTTTCATTCCCAGTGCCAGAGTAAGGGATTGCTACCCTAGTTACCACCAAGAGTCAACTGTGGGGTTGAGGGGAGTCATCTTTGTTATAGGACTTATTTTATTTTCCACCTCCACCTCCACATGAGCGCGCACGTACACGCACACACACACAGAAGCAACTTTGGGATCAATCACTTTTTCTTTTTATCAAGAATACTATTCCATTTGGTAACAAATGGTTAGTTACTCACTTAATAAATGCTGGTGGCATATCTCTCTTCAAAATCTGATCCTCAGTGGTCTGAACGGTCTCTTTCCCAACCTACAAGAGGAAGGCATGAGTCAAACATAAATTCTCAGACGGTTACTAGCCTTCACTAGAGCATGTCTGAAACACAGTCTAAGACATAATGGGCCCAGGCACAGTAGCAAATACCCACAATCCCATCACTCCAGAGGCTGAACCAAGACTGTTAACGCAGAGTATGCATACAGTACAGGTAACAACAACAACAGACAAAAGCCCTCTGCGAGCTAGTTTCAGAAGAAAGGTTAAGGAAGTTTCAATTACAATCACTTGGACCTGGCCCACGTGCACAGCTGGAACCCCGATCCTTAGGAGAAGGAAGCAGGGGGATCCGCAATGCAACGTCTTCCTTAATACATAATGAGGCCAACGCCAGCAGAGGAGGCCTGGGAACTTGTCTCAGAAGGAGAAAGAAGAATCCTTCCCATAGCATGTTTTCACATTGTAATTAGAAAACAACATGAAGTCAAAACACAGGGCTGTTACCGTTTCTTTAAAGAAACTTGGAGGCATCACTGAGAAAGAAGGAACAGAGAAGCCTGTGAAAATGTGCATGCACATGCTACACTGAAATCATCTCCACAGTCACGCAAAGTACACGACTTTTGCAGAGTGAGATGAATACATAAAACATTATGCACACAATATATATGTGGGGAGGGGGAAGGAGAGGGACTGGAAAAATATCTAATGACATTCTGACTCTAATACTAGAAACAAAACAACAAAACATGAAACATTAGTATGACACATGTATGCATATATATATATATGTAAATCTAAAAATAACATGCTTTTCCAGACCTTAAAAGCAATGTCACCAAACGTGATAATTACAGTATTTACAAAAGTGTTTACCACCATGTTATTCATAACAACCAAAATACTTTTAAAATAATTTACCTAACAGAAACAGTTAAGCAAATTAAGGCACATTTTAATTCGAGGAAGGCCAATATGGTAATAAAGACTCAATCCCGTGGGGAAATACTTCTGACTTTGTATTTCACTTAGAAGAACGACAGCTGGATGTGGGAGCTCATACCTATAAGCTCAGCACCGGGAAGCTAAGGCAGGAGGGTGACACGTGTTCAAAACCCAGGCTACAGAGTGAGCTCCGGACCAGTTTAAAAATCACAAAACAGGTCTGGAGCGGTAGCTCACTGTTACACTGGCCCGGTACAAACAAGGCCTTGGGTTCAATTCCCAGCTCCCCCAAAAAATATTTAGAATAATTTATAAAATATAAGTTTTAGGCTGCTAACACTAAGCCAGGGCTGCTGGTTCACACATATGATTGTGGCACTTAGGAGGCTGAGAGAAAATCACCATGGATTTGAAGCTACCCAGGGCTACACACTGAGCTCTAGGAAAGCCTGAGCTACATAGTACAACTTTATCTTAAAAACAAAATATACGTGATTCATAAATACGAAAATATGACTGGAGAGCAAGCTTAGTTGGTACTTGCCCTGAACACAGGATAACCAGACTTTGAGTTCTAGAACCCATGTGAAATAGCCAGGAGTGGTAACACATGCTTACAATCCCAGTGCTGGGAAGGTGGAGACAGGCCACTAGTCTAGGCTAACTGGCAAACTTCCTATCCCAATGAGAGAGACCTTGTATCACAAAATGAGGTAGACAGCTCCTTGGGAACACCACCTCACGTGACCTCTGGCCTCCACATGCAAATGCACATGCACCTGTAGACACATGTACCTACACATGTGCGCACGCGCACACACGCACACACACACATACACACACACACATCACAAATAGTAGCTAATAAATAGGACTTGAGTGAGTAAATAAAACATCGTCCACAGCACTACAAAAATTGTCAAAATATTAAGTCACTAAGCAACCAACCAAAGAGCATACATGGGCTGGAACTAGTCGCCTACCCTCTACACACACACACAGAGCAGATGTGCAGGTTGGTGTCCCACAATATCCCTGACTCTGTTACCTACCTGTTCTCCTAACTGGCTGCCTAGTCTGGCTTCAGTGGGAGATGTCCCCAGTCCTGCAATGACTTGATGTGCCAGGGTGGGTTGGTACCCAGTGGGGCTTCCCCCTTCTCAGAAGAGAAAGGGAGCAGGGAGGAGGGAAGGGCCTAGGTGAGAGGCACTGGGAGGAGAGGGGGGCTATGATCAAGACGTAAAGTGAATAGATAGATAGATAGATAGATAGATAGATAGATAGATAGATAGATAGATAGATAGATGGAAAAATATTAAGTCACACTAACTAGATTGTATAATACTTGTATATGTATTAAACCACAAATTATAATCTTCCTCATTCTTTTCAAAAATCATTCCTGTGCAAGGGTTAGACATCCATTATCACCCCTTGTACCCTAATTATCTAATATGCCAAAGAGATGAACCTTACACCTCATATTACCAAAAGCTTTCGAGACCACTGTAAGAGGCAGCACTGTGCACAGTAAAACTCACCCGCTTGACCAGCATAATCTACTTAGGTATGTCAGTCACAAGCACTTTAAGCACTTTATAGTGCAGAGATGTGAAGTTTAGCCTGGTTACAGAACATCTTAATACTACTCAGCCATTTAACTTCTGATTTGGGTTTAAAGAAAAAAGTGAGCAAGAAAAATCCCTAAATGCACAATAAATCAGCTAAAGAAAAAGCAACAATATAGTATTCTTAGGGAATACAAGCCACACATAAATTATTGAAGACAAGTTTTTTTTTTCTATCAAGTTAATAGCTCAGAAAGAGCAGCACACAGCGCTGTGTAAAAGCCAGCACTTGCACAGACAATAGACTGTCTGTAGCATAATAAAAGCCTCTCAAAGCAGCAGCTGCTTTAAGAGTTTCTCAGATAAAATATGACAGAATATTTCCAGATGTATTGTTCACTGTGTTTGCTGGCTGAAACGACCATTCAAAAAGCTGTGGGCCATGATTTCATGAAGTAAAGGACGAAGTTCAGGCATGAAGTCACTAGTTCATACTAAGAACAGTGGACTTAAAAGAACATTCACAGTTAAGAAACATGCAGGGTGTTTTAACGTGTACATAGGGAGCAGGGGGATGGAGAAACAGGAAACAGAGGAGGAAGAGGAAAGGAAGTGAATTCCTGCCAAATCTCCTTCAGAAAAGGAGGGTTGTTGGGTTGTTCAGAGTCCCCTGCTCTAGGGACTAAAGATGAAGCAGACAGTAAGTGTCCTGCTACTGTGGAAATATATTCTAGTAAAGTTGCACAGGAAGTCCCAAGTAAATAGGAAGAGCTGAGGCTGAGGCCCCATTGGTAGAGCGCTGACGAGCATGCAGGAAGGTAGAGTGCTAGCCAGGCATGCAGGAAGGTGGAGTGCTAGCCAGGCATGCAGGAAGGTAGAGTGCTAGCCAGGCATGCAGGAAGGTAGAGTGCTAGCCAGGCATGCAGGAAGGTAGAGCGCTAGCCAGGCATGCGGGAAGCCCCAGGCTTGATACTGCGTAACCCAGGCAGGGCTAGTGGAACACTCAGGAGACAGAGGTGTGGCACACAGATGCACACAGACAAAACACTCATACCAAAAGTGAGGTTTAAAAGAAAATTAAAGCAGACCAAACAGTGTGTTCTAAGGAAATAATACTAGAACCGAGACTTTGAAGCCAAGGAGAAAACTCTCACTCTGATGATCTGGGCCTAGTGGCCATGCTACTCAAGCGGCCAGAGCAGGAAGATTGCAAGTTCTGGGCCACCCTGAGTAACCCGGTGAGATCCCACGTCAAAAGCATAAACCTATTCTTCCTATAAAGCACTGCAGACTCCCACCGGTTAACACAGTACCTAGTGAGCTTGTTTTCACTTGTAAAACAGGAGTACTACAGCAACTCTCTGCATGGTCATGGGGAGGCAGGAGGAACTGTATTCCTTGGCATCTCTTGCTTGGTGGCTTCAAAACCCAAAGTTTTGTCTTTGGTTTGCCTTGACTGTATCAGTTGTTTACAAATCAGTAGATATCATTCTGGTCCATTATACCCTTAGAAACTGGCTTCCCTGGACGCCCTGGATGCTATGATACTTATGCAATGAACACTAAACTGTCCAGAAGTACAACAGAGAATGGCAGCCTTTCAACAGACCTGTAGGTCAAGGTGGCCTAACTGTCCTTTCTAGACCATCTCCTAGCTGAAACCTCATCGCTCAATACTCGTGATTCAGCAAAGCATGTACTCAAACCCACCCGACGGAGCCCTTTCCCTGTGCTCCTTTTCCTGGCTGAGCTGTGTGATCCTCCACTCCTCCACCTACCACACCAAGTCCCAGGTCTAGCCTTCTTTTGTGAAGAGGTCATTTGGCAAAGACATTACAGAAGGTTGGCGAGTAATGGAAGAATGAGTTAAGAGAAGGGGTCGGGGGATAGGCTGTTTCAGGAGATGAGTGCTCAGTGTTGTAAGTGCAGGGGGTCGAGGGATAGGCTGTTTCAGGAGATGAGTGTTCAGTGTTGTAAGTGCAGTGCTGGGAGGTTTATTGTTCCCAGTTGGTCAGTAATGTGTCTCACACGTTACTCGACAGCACCACATCACCAAAACACCTGGCCTGTTAAGCCAAAGGCTGATACATGATAGAATCTGGTACCTCACTGTCGGTCCAGATCAGTCAATAAGCAGCTGTGGCCTCAGAGAAATTATCTAACTACTTTTCCTCTCATTGTTCCTTCCATCACTGTGACCTAAGCGTCTTCGGGGAGGAGGTGATGGCTCCGTGATTAAGAGCACTGTCTGCTCATCCAAAGGACTCAAGTCCACATTGCAGTATCTGTGTCAACAATTTCACAGCCACCTAAGACTCCAGATCCAGAGGCTCAATTCCCTCTTCTGGCCTTTAGCTCACACTACTACTATACTACTACTACTACTAATAATAATAATAATAATAATAATAATAATAATAATAATAATAATAATACTTTTAATTAAAGTGCTAAAATGTAGCAATAAAGTTAGCAAGCTTCTGATGAGCTCTAATAACTTATTAATAACAAAGAAATTATTAAAGGACTGAAATGTGATTAACCAAATATTTTAGGATAAATTACAGCAATGTTACTGTAATTCTTATATATGAAAGCAAATAAACAGAAATTTTCTACTGAAAACAAATTCAGGGTCTTGAAAGACAGCACAGCAGTGAAGTATAAATTTGCTGTTCTTTCAGAGGACCTGAGTTCAACTCTCAGTAGCCGTATGCAGTGGCTCACAACTCCAGCTCCAGGGCTTCCAACACCTCTGGCCTCTGTGCACACCTGCATTTGTGTGCATTTATCCACACACAGACACCACATACCATTAAAAGCAATTTTTAAAATTTAAAAAGCCAGGAAAATATTAACAAATGGTCCTTGATTACATGAAGTCCTGAGCAAGTTGTCTGGTCACTGTTTTAAGTCAGCTGTCACTGCTAAATTTCAATTCTAGTGCTCTGTAGCACTCATATTGGTTCACTGCTAGTCACTGCTCTTAAGACCTGATTTATATGCAATCCAATAATCAAGTGTTCCCTGCCAACTATGTGTCGCCTAGGTGGTAGGAAGAGAAGAAGAAAGAACACATCCTTGGTCATACAAACTGAAACAGTGGTGGTGAATGAGAAACAGGCCTGGGGGCGGCTTCAAGGGACTTGGCAGGAAGCCTTGCTTCTTCTGAAGACTCCTACTTCGCTCTGTAGTTAATTTAAATATCTTTTGTTCAATATGTGACTTTCAAATCAAAAATTCTATATAAGAAGGCTCTTGTCTTTTGCCTTTCTATTGTTATCATTAGTCTTTTCATCACGACTTACTCAAGTTCAAAAATGTAGAATGACTGCTTTCTTTCCAGGGGGATAGGGGAGGGGGAAGGGGCTAGCCAAGTTACTACCTAGACTGAAAAATTGTTACTAGATGTCTCCCTTAGCTACACTAAATGTAAGAAAATGGTTAAGACAAAAACACAGCAGAGAGGATTTGTATCACCACTGTGTGTAGTGTAAGTGGTGACTACATGGCTTTACAAAAGGTGGCAAGGTGGCAGACACAGTGGTGCATGCTGTTACCCTCAGCCTTTAATGAGGAAGAATTATGAGGTAAGAATCCAGCCCAGGCTGTAAAGTGAGACCATGTTTAAGCAATGGGTTTTCTTTCTTCTTTTTTTTTTCTTTTCTTTTCTTGCTTCCTTCTTTCCTTTCTTTTAAATGCAAGGTCTCCCTACATAATTCTGGCTGGCCTAGACCTCACTAAATTGATTTGAGTAGCCTTGAGACCAGAATAATCTTGCTATCACAGAGATCCCCCTGCCCTCTACCTTTGGAGTGCTGGGATTAAGGGTGTACACCATCGTATTCAACCAGACAACAGGACCTTACTCTAAGCCTTTACACTGCCATAGACCACAAGAACAGCCATTTACGACCAACCAGTCAAGACCAGACTTGCGCATGAGATGATGCTTTAGCTCAAGTCAGTCTTTAAGGCAGCGGCATCACTGGCCTGGGCAATCCATTATACAGAAAAGTCATTGTGACCTATAAATGTATCCAATGCCAGGCTCAGGCCATTCGAATGTGTGTGACCTATATCAGCACTGTTCTCCTATAATGGAGATAGATTTGCATTTGACCCAACCCCTTCACTGATAACCTTTGACAATCATTCCTAACTGGCCAGCCCAGCAGGTATTTAAAGTCATACATCCAGAAAAACTAGGACTGTAGTCCCCTCCACTTTCCAACTTAGTCATTCACTGAATCAAGCACTTACCAAGGCACCTCCTATAGGGTAAGCACTGTGTACATTACCATGGGATACAAGTTAAGTGAATCTACCCTGACCTTCTTAGACAAGGCAAATGATTAAGCAAGAACTGTGTGCTCCACTAGGGTTACATCCAGTTTCCATGACTTACTAAAACAGTAGAAAGAAAAAGGAGTCCAGGCCAACCGACCACTCTGCAGGAGAAACAGAAAAGAGGGCTTTCCAGTCACTGGGGTATCATACATGAACGCATAGCCAGTTGAGAAAGCACAGATGTACATGGCAGAAACATGGGGTTCTGAGCAGAGAAGAAATGTGAAAAGATTAGGAAGTTACAGAACCATAAAGAAGCCACGTCATGAAAGGCCCTGTATGTAATACTATAGGGTGTATATATACTATAAACAATGGGAAATTCTCCACTTTAACACATAATTCAGACATGCAGGCTTCCTTGAAAATTGGGGAAATCTGATTATGTTAAGTCATGTTTCCACATGACAATAAACTGGAGATCATAATAACTTGTTGGGGCCTACACTATTTTAAACTTGCCACAGTCCTCATAATTCCTTAGTGTCCTACAGCCGTCCCGACTCACTCTCTAACCACTGAGCTGCAGCAGGCAGCAGGTGTGTTTTCCAGTGTTACCAAACAAGATTTCATTTGAATCAGTACAGTGAATCAGACTAGCTCCCAAAGGGCATGGACTTTACTCAGAATGCCTATTTCTCCAATTATGAAACATTCTGTTGTCCCCCAATTATATGTCTAAATAGAAAAAAAGAAAACCGGAGAAAGACACATCATGGAAAACATAATCTCAGATAACTTATTTTCTTATTCTTTTTGGTACACTCCAGATTGGGGGGAAAGGCAGAATATGTAGCACTTTCATAATTAGGAAATTCTGAAGTGCTGGCCAGGCATGATGGCTCATGCCTGTAATCTCAGTACAAGGGAGGTTAGGACAAGAGGACTGCAGGTCTAAGGCCAGCCTAGAATACAAAGAATTCAAGGTTACACGGAGAGTTTGAAGCCAGCATTGCACACATAGTGATACTTTGTCTTAAAAGAAAAAGAAAGGGAAGGGGAGAGGTAGGGGAGAGGGTAGAGGAGGGTAGGGAGGGGGGGGAGGGAGGAGGGAGGGAGGGAGGGAGGAGGGAGGGAGGAGGAGGAAAAATCCATACTTTATCAAAATATCCTTTGGCACATAACAATTTATAAAATACAAGAAACTGTTAGTGCTGAAAGTTTCCACTTGTGACAAATGTCAATAAACTAATGCATATGTCCACAAATAGGAACACAGTCTTGCGAGTCAAAGGGCAGGTGAACCATGTTAACGCCAACCTCTAATGTCAAACGAGCTCCTCCAACACCATGGTTTCCTGGAGCTCAAGTTAAGCTGCCTTGGCAGCAGCTGTCTCTTCTACCCAACAACTGAGATTGCATTAATTACGGCTGGATAAATGCTAGCACAGCAGCCTGGTTCACTAGACCCTATTTAAGAAGGGAACAGGGAACAGGCTTCCAAAGTGCAAAGGCTTCCTTCCACATGCAAATACTTCATCCTCTCTCTCAACTCAACATTCTTCCATAGGCTCCACAACCACTTACAGCTGTCTTCTGGAGAGCCACCAAATAAACAGGAAAATGCCTGTTATCTTCCTCACCTGCCCACTTTCTTCCCAATCCCCTCAAAGAAACACAAACGAGCCCTCTTCCACTTGGTGAGTTGGGAATTGTAGGGTGAGAAAGAATATAGCAGTGTACTCCAGATACCTCATTTCAGGAATGAAGATCTGGGCTGGAGATGTAGCTTGGTGGTGGAGTACACTCTTAGCACATGCAAGGCCATGCATTCAATTCCCAGGAGAAAGAAAAAGAGGGAGGGGGAGAGGAGGAGAGAGAAAAGGAGGGAGGGAGGGAAGGAGAGCAATGGGATTTGCAAAGCTGCTTTCTCTTAAGAAAGTTAGAGGCCAACCAAATAGAGGCCTACCAAATACGAAAGTGGTTTTCATGCTGATTTCAAACACATACCTAGGTGAGTTCTAGATCCCCCAAGTCCCAAGTTTAGTCCTGCTTCTAATGATAATAAATCAAGCATTAACTACAGGAAAATAAAAAAGGACTTTTTTTTGTTTGGTTTGGTTTTTGGTATTAAAAAAGACTAAAGGAGAACTCAGTAGCATCCCCCAATGGTTATATTTAAGTAATTATTTCATACTCATAAATACTGATGAGGAAAGAAAGATCTTTGGATGACCTGAATGCTATTTTTAATAAATGTTCAAAGTATAATGCAAATTCCTTAGGGAAATTGTGACTTCGGGTCTGAGAATGGTTTTCCCCTCACAGCTGTGACACAATGACTGGCATAGAGTAAGAGCTCAGAAAACAACTGCTCACTGAAACAGGAAAAGAATTAGTATTTAAATTCTACTAACGTCTTATCTGCCCACACTTACTCTTTAATTCCTCCACTCCTCCTAATTCCTGTACAGAAATTCCTGTAAGAAAACCTTTTATTTTCATTTCTTCTTCAATAGAACTAGAAACTCTAACATTCTATAACTGTATTAAGATGACCAGCTAGGGCCTCAAGCCACTAAAACATGATTAGAATATGAAAGTAGAAAAGCTAAACATTACTGGAAGAAGTCAGGCTGACATCACCACCTGTCATGGTGTAAGCCTGATCAAGGAAAAGGAAGCCATATATGTGACTGTGCCATTAGTGCCTTAAAGCAGCCCAGAACCCCACCAAAATCCAATCTCCGCCTTCCTCACTGCTGCCCCCTAACAAACCTACTTTTCTCAAAAGTCTCCCACAAAAGTTTAAATGCGGGGCTGGGGATTTAGCTCAGTGGTAGAGCGCTTGCCTAGCAAGCGCAAGGCCCTGGGTTCGGTCCCCAGCTCCGAAAAAAAGAACCAAAAAAAAAAAAAAAAAAAAAAAGTTTAAATGCATAAGGGTTTGTTTTTTTTTTCTGCTTTATTAGCTAGAATTACAAACACATTTTTTCCTTAACAAAGTCCACAAATGTGCAGAATGTAAATAACACTGTAGCCTTTGTAAATGAGCCTAAGCCTATTACTACCACCAAACATTTTCAGGGGGCAGCTACTGTAAGTGACTTTAGGAACAATCTATTTCCATGTTAAAAAGGCTACATTCTACGCCCATCCCAGAAGGTACTGTGGAGTAGAAAACTACTCTGACTTTGGAGTGAGAGCCAAATCTCACTTCGCTGTTTTCTAATTCTGTATCCTAGGCTTGTCTTTACGTCTCAGTCTCAATAAATGGGAAAAGTGGGGGTTGGGGATTTAGCTCAGTGGTAGAGCACTTGCCTAACAGCGAAAAGGCCCTGGGTTGGTCCCCAGTCTCGAAAAAAAATAAATAAATAAAAAAAAATAAATAAATAAATAAATAAATAAATAAATAAATAAATGGGAAAAGTAAGCTCTTTCTTTGTGTAGGTGTACAACACAGGAATACCCATGTATGTGTGCATGTGCAAGTGTGCATGAATACACACGAATATACACACACACACACACACACACACACACACACACACACACACACACACAGAGTCAACCTGGCTTCAACCAGCTTTTAAAGTTGAACCAGGACTGACCTACAATATCGGCTTTTTTATTCCTTTTAATTAATTACTGGTGCCAAAATCTGAAATAGTAACCCAGTGCAAAAGTCTAAATGTCTTTATTAACGCTAAGAGCCACTCTGCTTGCTAATTGGAGATTATTCAGAGTCCTTTTACAATATGGTAATTGAATTTGGCTCCAGGCCATAATAAATACTCTGACCCATTAAATCGGGGCCAAAAGCAACATTTCCCTACTTCTTTGTTAGTGGACAAGCAGTACTCAAGCCTCAATTTCTCATAGGAAGCCAGAATTCAAAATTCTTTTCTGTAAAATACAGAAATCAAATTATAAGGCTGCCAATTAAAATGCCCAAAAGACAAACCTTCAGGATATCTACACTAAGGAAACGTCCCAAGTCGTACCTTTAAAAGCTTTTCCTCTTCTTCTGTGTCGTATTGTTAGGGGGGAGGAGGTCAGAAGACAACTTACAGGATAGAATTGCCTCTCTCCTTCCACCTTAATGTGGGTTCTGGGGACTGAACCCAGATCACCAGGCTCGCACAACAAGTACTTTTACCCACTGAGCTCTCTTGCCCACCCTCCTCTTCTAGATATTTTAATTCTTTCAACAAATGTAAACACAATCAGTGTGAATCCACACAGGCTGAGCACAGGCTCAGTTGTAAACATGCTAAAAAGTGAAATAAGAGAACAGCGCTGTACCTCGGGACCAAACTAGCCAAGATACACTGACAGAAAAAGGCTACAAGCCACCCCCAGCACAGTGCTGCTTGAGTTTGGGCCTTCTGCAAATGAAAATCTCATCCTTGCTCCTCATGTAACATTAACAGAGCACTGGGATAGCCAAGAGAAAGACTTGTAGGAATCCTAAGCTTGTTTCCTTTGCTTACGGTACAAAATATCAATACCGCAATCTAGATATTGAACATTTGTCAGAGATAACTGAACCATTAGGATGTTCCAACCCTGCTATCTCAAATGACTGTTCCCTGAGGGCAAAGTGAAGACTGAATTAGGAAGAATTGAGAGAATAAACAGTCCATTACTTTGTTGTTAAAAAGGATCACGGGGTGGAGAGATGACTCAGCCATTAAGAGCTCTGGCTGTTCTTCCAGGGGACTCAGGTTCAAATACCCAGCACCCACAGGGAGACGCACAACCATCTGTAACTCCACGAGTTCCAGGAGATGCCATATACCTCCTGGCCTCCTTGGCACATCATTTTCTTGTATTTAAAATGAGGCCACTGCATTAGAACCTCTCTGAATCTATTTACAAGTCTCTAAATCTACTTGGTGATTGATTGATTGATTGATTGTTTTAAAGAGGAGGACAGATTAGTAAATATTTTAGTCTTTGTGAGCCATCTGACCTCTGACTGTCACAATTTTTCAACTGTCATTTTTAAGTGTGAAAGCAGCCACACAAAACCCGTAAATTAACAGGCATGGCTATATTCCGATTTTATTTTTTCCTTATGGACACTAAAATTTAAATTTTGTATCATTTCACATGTCATAAAATATTCTTTTTATTTTTTCCAAAAGATTAAAGCTGTAAATACTGAGCTGGACCTGCACATCTGCAATATACAACTCAGGATACATATAATAAGCACCCAAGAAACTGAGGCAGGTGGACAGCCTAGAGTTCAAGATTAGCCAAAAATGTAAATATTATTGTTAGTCCCTGGACAATAAAAATTTGGCAGAGTTTATAGTTTGCTGAACCTTGCTCTCAGTAAGAAATAAGAGCAGAAAGGGATTGCAGCAATTCTCCTCAACAGGTAGAGGAGGGCATAAGAGATGTCTCAGTGTTACTAGTCTGTCTTCTCTGGGCTCAGGTCCCAGTACCAACACAGTGGCTCAGTCTTATGTCCATTTCCAGAGGATTGGACACCATCTTCTGACCTGCCTGGGTACCAGACATACCTGCTATATATTAATTACGCAAAAAATACACATAAAATAAAATTTAAGAAACTAAAAAAAATTATTTTATATTAAACTAGAAGACACTGTGAAGGAAGCTTAGCAGATTTCTCAGCAGGAAGATGTTGAGATCAGGATTACACTTGAAAAGATTTACTTGAGGGAGAAATAAAGAGCCGATTAGCTTTCTTTTTTTTTTTTTTTTCCCCCTGGCTGGGGACCAGACAGGGCCTTGCCACCTAAACAAGCGCTCTACCACTGAGCTAAATCCAACCCGCCTTGATTAGCTTTCTACAGACTAGTAGCTCTGAGGGTAGAGAAGAAAAAATCAGAACGAAAGATTGGCCAAATGTCACTGAAAGAAATGAAAAGTTTATCTATTTCATTGCTAAACATAAGTTTAAAGGGTCCATTTCCAGGCAAGCAGCATGAGGAAAGTTTCTCTTGTTCCTTCCTGGAGTAGCACGACTCAGGAAACAAGGAATCTGCCTTTTGGCGGAAGCTGTAGACCAGCAAATAAAATGTAACATTAAAATGTTCATTTTGGAGATGCAACTGAGATGACGTTCCCTGACTTACAGCTTCTTCACTCAGGAGACATCTCAAATTAGGAAATAAAATTTAGCACATATGCAATGGCACATCACTACCCTCAGAACTATTAAATCACTGCTAGTATGGCTCAGAACTTATTTTTATTTGTGTATATACATATATATACACACACATATATACAATATATAATTATATATACATATATATGTATATGTGTATATATACATACATGTATATGTATATATATTCATTCTTGTTCTGATGATGAGCAAAGGGAAAGAGGAAGGAAGGAGAAGGATGGAAGGAAGGAAGGAAGGAAAGAAGGAAGGGGAAGGAAGGAAGGAAGGAAGGAAGGGGAAGGAAGGAAGGAAGGAAGGAAGGAAGGAGAGAACAAACAAATTCAGTAGTTAGTGCTGCAGATACAACGAGCTGAATCAAAGTATTAATATCCCACTCAATAAGGAGTACTAGGCCCCTTCTAGAGCTAAAAGCTGGACACCAGGGGTCAGAAGGAAGAACAGAAACACATGAACACAAGGAGTTCTAATTTGTAAGATGGTTTGATAAGAACCTGGGCCAAGTCACGAAAACACTAAGAGAGATTAACTTTAACCACAGGGCAGCTGAAGAACTAACTTCATAGAACAGTATGTATGCTGGGCCCATCATCGTAACAAGAGAGGGAGAGTAATCCAGGCAGTAGGATACCAAAAGGTGAGGAAAACACTGGACTATCTTTTTTCTTTCAAGACAAGTATCTTTTTATGTGGCCCTCCCTGTCCCAGAACTTGACCTAGACCAGGCTGGCCTCAAACTCTAAATACTACTAAGTATTCTACAAAATATGACGATGGAAAAATTGGACTAAGACAGTGACAAGTCACAACTGTATAAAAGAGGACTCTATATCTTACTGAACATGTACCTAAACTCTCTCCAAGCACTTTTAAGAGTGTTTCCTATGGCCTTGCTTCCTAAGAGGATGGAGAACCCAGGTAGCTAGAATTAAAAGTGAGAAGATCCTTCCAACCCTAATTCTTTTACCTTTTAAGTTTTCAATTAGATGGCTGTTTTACATATTCATAAGTCAGTTTTCTTTTCTTTCTTTGTGGCTAGTGTATATGGCAAAAAAGTCCCTTCCCTCGCAGGCCTGACCTCACTGTTAACCCTTGCCTACTCCTAATTACACACTTACACTCTTCTCTATGTTCACACCTAATTACACACTTACACTCTTCCCTATGTTCACTCACAATAGATTTTCCCATCTTCTCAGGCTAATTCCCTCACATTTCAAAAATAGCCTCCGTAAAGTAAAACAAACTTCCCTTCTTATCTTCCCACCACATTCCCAAAAACAGCCTTTGGCCTACTTTTGATTGCATGTGTACTCTCCAGCCTGAGGCTGGTTCACAGTCCCAGCCCAAATCTACCAGAACTTTATACGCATCAGGGACAGAGTCCGCATTTCTTAAGGCATCAAAACTGTGATGAAATAGCAGCATTATTTTTAATATCCATAGACATACGCCACCCAAAATCTACCAAGAGATGAGCAAAGAAGCCAAATGTGGTAGAACGTATTAAGTAAAGGACCAAACAGATGGTTCAGTGGGGTAAAGGTGCTTGCCACCAAGCTTGGTGACCTGACAATCACATGGGAGAAATCTGATACTTTAAAGATGTCCTCTGAGCTCTACATGCATACTGTGTGTGAGTTGCCAGAAGAAGGTTCTGGGGACTGAAAACGGGTCCTCTGGAAAAGCAAGAGGTGCTCTTAAATGCTAAACTACTCCAGACAGTTTGTTTGCTCCTTTGTTAATGAAATAAGACAATAACCCAGAATGTGGTAGCACCCACCTATAATTCTAGTACTTGAGACACAAGGGCAATCAGATCAGGAGCACAAAGCCATCCTAGGCTACCGAAGTTCAAAGTCACCTTGAACCACAGGAGACCCTGCCTCAAAATAGATGACTAAGAAAGGTACTGGGCTTAGAGGTTAAAAGCTTATATTATTCTGGCAGAGGACACAAGTTTGAATCCTAGCCCTCATATCCAGTAGCATACAACCAGCTCCAGGGTCTCGGTCTGTGTCTGTCTGTCTGTCTGTCTGTCTCTCTCTCTCTCTCACACACACACACACACACACACACACACACACACACACAAATAAATCATTTTTAAATGAGGGAAAGGAAGGAAGAAAGGTAAGACAAGAATACTTAAGCTAACTGCTCAAATCTTAAACCCAACTCTTGCTTTAAATCAGGAGTGCAATGAAACACTTTTTCCTTGCTGTTATTCCAATCAAAAGACAGCAATTAAAAATTCAAACCAGAGCCAGGCACATGCCTTTGATCCCAGCACTTGGGAGGCAAAAACTGGCGGCTCTCTGAGTTTGAGTGCAGCCTGGTCTACAGAATGAGTTCCAGGACAGCCAGGGATACACAGAGAAATCCTGTCCTGAAGCCCTCCCCTCCCTGACAAAAAAATTAAGCCAGGTCCATTCTTAAAATCTTGCTACTTGGGAAGCAAAAAGGATTATTTGAATGTAGGAATTTAAGAACAGCTTGGGCAACATAGCAAAACCCTATCTCAAAAACAGAAAGAAAGAAGAAAGGAGGGGGAATAATGGGTAGTATATATGGGTATAGTTCAGTGGTATCGCTTCTGCCTAGCAGGTATAAAGCCCTGGGTTTAATCAATTTAATCCCCCACCCAATTCCAAAAAAAAAAGGAAAAAAGAGATTGTCTTTAATCATGGGAAACTGGAAATCAAAGGTTCAACTACCTAAAGCTGTGATATTTCTCCCACAGTTGGTGAAAGTGTGTACTGCATGGCATATGGAATTCTACTGAAAGCTTTCACTGGCGCTTTGCCTTGTTGAATAAAAGTTAGAGCTATGCTTAGGCCTTTTTAAAATCAACAGTCTTCTCAACTAGATGAATGTTTAAAATGTGACTTAAAATTCTGGGAAAGCATATTAGTGATAAAATCTAATACAGACTGAGCTCTTGAGTATGTGTCAATAAATAGTTCTAAATATTTCTGTGAACTCAGTTAATACAAACAACACCGAGAGGTACACTTTATCTGTTTTACAGAAGAGGAACTAGGAACTAAATAATTTATCCAATGGTTCCTATCACCAAATAGCCAAAGGTAGGGAGGGTTAGGGCCTATTTTATTTTTCATTATGTGTATGGTGGGAGGTGCACAACAGTGCAGGTGCCTGCAGAGTCTAGAGGACAATGACAGGATTGTCTCCACAGGCACAATGGGGTTGTGCCTGGAACTTATGCAGCATGACTTAGATGGTTGTACTACACGCCATGATTTCTGTTTAAATATCCTAGCACTGATCACAATACCCAATAACACACACACTTACAGTATATAATATAATGTTAATATTTGGGAAGTTATGATTGTATATGGGTATTCAATCCATCCACCCACTTATCCAACTTATCTTATGCATTTTATTCATTTTATTGAGAAACTTAATACATAGTACTGGCTGGCCTGGAACTCTACATAGACTAGGCTACCCTCGACCTTAGAGATAATTCTGTCTCTGCCTCCAGAGAACAGAAATGAAAGATGTGCACCACCAGAGCCAGCCTCACCCAACCCCTTATTAACATATGAATAAAAGTGTACTTCCCACCTGGTAAACAGTGAGCATTCTGGGGTGGGAACTCAAAGGTGAAAACCGTTGGAAGCTAGATACTAGAGGACCATCAACTTCCAACTCTAAAACAGGCATGGCCTTTTTCTTCCTTTACAGAAAGCTTACTTGTGGGAATGATTTAAGCTGCGTTCAAAAGAAGGAATGACTTTAACCTGGATGGTGGCCAACTGTGCTAAGAACTGCAGCAAATGCAGCCACTTTCCTCTTAAAAGTCACTCAACTGGAAATTTTATCAGTGGGAAGTTCTCTAAGGGCCAATGACTCTATTTTCTGCACCCCAGTGAGTCTCAAAATACTGTTAGTTCTAATTTTCAGCTCCCTCTCCATGTACACACATATGCAGCCCACGCTCACACCAACGCAAAGAAAGCCTGACTTCTCATAGAAGACAGAACACATATTTTGGAAAAGTCCAAAATCTGTATGCGGTATAATATCGTGTTCTTTACTAATCCTCTCTGTGTTCAAATAGGCATTTGAGATAGAATGACATTTGGGGACAGGACATAAGAACTACCAAGTCTTCCAATAGGAAGCCATCTTCCTCATCCTGAAATAGCCTAACACAACACCAGAAATACCAAGTATTAAAGAACAACACACTTAAGGAGGGGCTACAGAGTCCTTGTCCTCAAGAAACCAACAATCTAAAAGAAGACACACCCAGGAGAAGTGGGGAAGCAGGAGAACTTCAGTCGAGTCAATCATCCAAGATTGATGGCCCAGCATATGAAGTACAGAATTTACAGTCTTACCAAGGGGAAGAGGCAATGCAGCCTCTATTTCCTACGTCTAATTGTGAAAGTCCCCTCTCACTCAGTACCCTATCATCCACATATCATCTCTGCATGTAATGCACACATTTAAACAAATTTAATCAATGAGTCTTTGTGTCTTAGTCAGGGTTTCTATTCCTGCACAAGAAGTAAGTTGGGGAGGGAAGGGTTTATTCAGCTTACACTTCCACACTGCTGTTCATCACCAAACGAAGTCAGGACTGGAACTCAAGGTCAGGAAGCAGGAGCTGATACAGAGGCCACAGAGGGATGTTTCTTACTGGCTTGTTTCCCCTGCCTTGCTCAGCTTGCTTTCTTATAGAACCCAGGACCTCCAGCCTAGGGGTGGCACCACCCACAATGGGCTGGGCCCTCCCCTCTTGATCACTACTTGAGAAAATGCCTTTCAGCTGGATCTCATGGAGGCATTTCCTCAACGCAGGCTCCTTTCTCCGTGATAACTCCAGCTTGTGTCAAGTTGACACACAAAACCAGCCAATACGCTTTGACAGCATATCTTGAAAAACATGGCAGTATACAAGGTCTCGAAGTGCAGCCAGGTATCTGCAGCCTAGCTTCCTAGACAGCATATGGAAGATAAAGCCTCAAAAGGGTACAAAGTGATTGGGTCTCCTCTCTTTTCTTTGTAATTTTTATTTTAAACATGGTCTCACTACATAGCCCTGGCTGACTTGGAACCTTCTGTGTTAATCAGGCCTGCCTTTGCCTCTCATGTGCTAGAATTAAAGGTCTTTATCATAGAGCCAGTTTTCTTTGCAAATTAATAAACAGGATAGTACATTAAGGGTGGTTCTTAGTTTTGTTTGCACTTTTTTAATGGTAAAAAAATGATAAAAATGGTATGTCTGTATTTATATAATTATATATAAAATCTGCTAACTTTTCCATAATGAAAATATAATTTATACCAGGCATGGTGATGCATTCCTGTAATTCCAGCACTTAAAGTGGCAGAGTCAAGAGGATTTTGAGTCCAGGACAGCCTGGGCTACATAGTAAAACCCTGTCTCCAAATATATATACATATATACATAATTTGCAACAAGGAAAGTTTTAGCTAAGTGTCCTAGCATACAAATATACTCCTTAGAACTTAGGTGGTAACTGGGGGACTCAGTTCAAGGTAATCAAATCTGAGACTAGCCCAAGCTATGAGACTGAGGCAGGAGGAAAGATCTTGAGTTCAAGGCCAGCCTGGGCTACATAGCCAGTTCAAAAAAGCCTAAGCCACACAGCAAAACAAAGTCTAAAAGAACAGTGTTGGGGAGGAGAGAGGTCAAGGAGAAATTTGTTTTCTTCTAGTTCTATATCTAACACCTATAGGAAGGCTTAAAATTAGAAAAGGGTTAGAGTTATCTGAGAGGAAACTCATCTGACAGAATACTCTTCTCATCAGAGTCCTCAACACAGAGCTTTATTCCGAAGACACCTATAAGATCAGATTCTCTCTGATACTTCCTACTTAAAGAATGCTACTTCTTTTGGTAGCACCAAGTGCTGGTTCTAGTTCCTGAAACACAAGAGAAATCGGTGTATCAGAGGAAGGACTTATCTTTAAAACCTTTCATTTGTCTTTCTACTTCCTGTCTGGCAGGCTGATCAAAATCTTGAAGTATCAAATACTGAGCCATGTAAGACAGAGTGTGTGTGTGTGTGTGTGTGTGTGGAGAGGGGGGGAGAGAGGGAGGGAGGGAGGGAGAGAGAGAGAGAGAGAGAGAGAGAGAGAGAGAGAGAGAGCGAGAGCGCATTTATGCCAGTATGCAAGGTCTCATGATGACCTTAATAAAAGAGGTTGGATTTGAATCAGCCAGAAAGAAAACTAGCAGATCAACTTGAAATCTTTGTCTCCTGCCATATGGTTCAGAGAAAGACAGCTCTTTAATGCGGAATTCATGACTCATAGTATGAGGCTGCACTGTAACCAGCAGGGCTCCGAATAATAGAGGAACACCTGGTCTAAACCGTTACATTTTTTAAAGGCACTCCCAAAAAGAGAATGCAAAATCCCATGCCTCTTCCAGATATGAGGCAGAGTCTTGAGCTATGAATTTAGTAAGTGGCCTGCATAGCTGAAATGACTCCTAAACAGAGAAACCACAACTCAAAATAGCCCAAACACTTTTGCTATCTCAGACAATGGGCAATTAGCCATCCACTCCTCCCTTAGTACATATTTGCCCTGTATAAATTTGGTGAGGCTTTAAACTTGGCTATACAGGATGTTGGAAAGCTAGAGACCAACTGTACATTGATTCCTAATGTTGTACACACTAAAATGAATGCTATGCAGATTCATTTAAATTTAAAACTTTGTACTGTAGGACTATGACCAAAACAGCACAGCCCTAAAAGTTACCAGAGAAGAGAAACACCTTAACTGAGCGGAGTATTTCACCAGAGCACACACATGACCCCTTACCCTGCAGTATGTAGACAACGTGGGCATCCCATTACCCTTCCCAAAGGTGTGCATTACCAAGAGCCTGTCAGAAGGCTTTTGCTTTTTTAACATATGTACTTTCCTTTTTTATTTTTTGTACAGTTGAAGGGGGTAGTGCATGTGGCAGTCAGAAAACAGCTTGTAGGAGTCAGTTCTCTCCTTCCACAATGTACGTTCCAGGGATCAAACTTGTCAGGTAAAGCACCTTTACTTGCTAAGCCTTCTTGCTGGCCCTCGGTTTTTAAATGACTGCCCTCTCAGTATACAAGTACAGTATAGCACACACACACACACACACACACACACACACACACACACACGTGCACATCTTATATGTGGATAATCAAGCAGTGGCTAAATACATAAAATAAACAGGCTACTGTATTTTTATTTATTTTATATGTGTTTTGACCACACGTATTTATGTGTACCAAATGTGTTCCTGGTACTCATGGAGGTCAGAAGGTGTCACATCCCTGGAAGTGCAGTTATGAATGACCACCACACGGGTGCTGCAAACCAAACCCAAGTCCTCTCTGAGTGCAACAAGTGCTCTTAACTACTGAGCCATCTCTCCAGCCTCTGGGCTGCTTTATCTTTAAGCAAACAGACAAGAAGTATTGTATTAATACCCAAGTGAGTCCGAGCTCCATAAAGGTATTTTCTCTAATGCTACCTTTCTTCCTAACGATAATGGGAGTGGGGAGGGGTCAAACCAAAGCTACTACTGCTGACTTTTGCTGTGCCTATTTAGAACTAGATCAACGCTATTTATACAATAACTAACTTCCTACTTTGTAGATAGAAACAAAGATTTAAGCTGGGCTCCATTAAAATTACAAACATGGTTGCAGAAGTATACACAATTTCCAGAAACCTTCTGTTCTCTCAGATACAGGAGTGCTAAGATTATCAGATAAGGTTCACATCAGTCCCATTAAATACCTTTTGATCTTAGACAAAGTTTTTTAAAGGAAATTTCATGATCTCCCAAAGAATATGTATAAATTTATTTCAAGTATTACTTAGTTTTAATAGGGTTCAAGCTAAGCAATCACATATTTGACTTAATCTGTTTTAAATACTTTAATATTTTTATAAATACTTTATATATTTATTTAATAAAGTATGTAGAGGCTCATCTGCACCTACTCTTTAATTCCTGAGAAAGGAAAGGGAGGAAGAAGGAAGGAGGAGATAATGCTGCGACTGAGGGTAAAACAGCCACCCATATCACATCACTCTCTATGTAGAACTGTCATGACAGCCACGCTTGCCCGCAGACACTGCTGCCAAGCCCAGGACAAATGGAAACGTGTGACTAACACCATTCTTGTTGCTTCTAGTACCAAGTGGAACTTTCCCACTGATACTTAACCCCGACCTAAGCAGATGAGGAGCAGTGGTGGGATCAGCCAGAGGACCTGGAGTAAGAAGCAAGGGTCTGAGTCCGGGTAACTAGCTAGAGGGAAGTCATATAATTTCTCTAAACCATCGTTTCCTTATCTATAAAATAAAGCCCTCACAACATCTACCTACTGGATTGTTGTAGGATCTAGAGACACGGCTCAGTGGGTAGTGTTTTCTGAGCAAGCATGAAGAACTGATCTCAGATCTCCACCATCCATGTACAAAATGGTACTTGGGACTGTCCATCAGTAGCCTAGGATGAAGGAGGATCGATCTCCAGGGCTCGCTGGCCAGCCAGTCTAGCTGAACCTGTAAGCTCCACGCCAATGAGAAAGTCTCTCAAAAATTACGGTGGGAAAGCAGCTGAGAAAGGCATGCCTCAACCTCTGACCTCAAAAAAAAAAAACAAAAACAAAAACAAAAACCCACACTCACGGGGGCACACACACACACACACACACACACACACATACACATGAAATGAAGGAAAAAACATCTTTTTAAATTTTCCAGCTGACTCCTCAAGTGTGGGACAAAAATGACAATTCCAGGGCTGGAGAGATGGCTCAGCAGTTAATAGCACTCACTCTCTGACTGCTTTCCTAGACAGGACTCAGGTTCAAGTCCCAGTACCCACACAGCAGGTCAAAACTGTAGAAGATCTAACACCCTCACACATACGTGCAAGCAAAACACCAATGCACACAAAATAAAAATAAATAAATCATTTAAAGAGAGTGGGACCTGTGAACAGGTAGTAAAAATACACTTTAGCCAGGTGGTAGAGGGCACATATCTTTAATCCCTGAACACAGGATGCAAAGGCAGGCGGATCTTTGAGGTTTTTTGTTATTGTTGTTGTTGTTGTTGTTGTTGTTGTTGTTTTTTCTTTTTTTCGGAACTGGAGACCAAACCCAGGGCCTTGCGGTTGCTAGGCAAGCACTCTACCACTGAGCTAAATCCCCAACCCGGATCTTTGAGTTTTAAGCTAGCCTGGTCTACAGAGTGAGTTCCAGGACAGCCAGGACTACACAGACAAACCCTGTCTCAAAAAACAAAAACAAACAAACAGAAAAAAGTTGTTAGATACAATCACCAAACTACTATGTTTCAGATTACTATAGCTGGACATAGTGGCACATACCTTTAATTCCAGCTTGTGTTGAGGATGGAGAGAAAGGCAGAGTTCTGTGAGTTCCAGGCCAGATAGGTCGACACAGTAAGACCTTGTCGAAAGAAAGAAAGAAAGAAAGAAAGAAAGAGAGAGAGAGAGAGAGAGAGAGAGAGAGAGAGAGAGAAAGGAAACCCCAGGAACTCCAAATCCAAACGAGCCCTGCTCCCCCAAAAGCAGCTCCAATTGGAACTTGCTTTTTGGATGCTATAACATTCTGCACCTTTGCCTGAGTAGTTCCTTCTTTGTAAGGCATCCATTGCCACAACTGTATAGATGTTTCAATCCTGTCTTAAATGATCAGCTCACATGCTATATCTTCCATGAAGCCTTTTCCAATTCTCTCATAAAGTCATCTCCTTCCTCTGATCCTGCAGTGTTTTGCTTTATGAATGCCACCTCTAACTTTCAATCTAACGTATCGATTACTGTTCATCATTCTTACTGCTCTAACATTCAAGGAGGATTTCTGTACATTTCTCTTTTATAAGTGAATGGCCATGTTCAACAAGTGAGAGTTTCATCTTCCTCCAATAAACGTAACTTTGGAAATACCCAGATGTCAGTTAGACACCAGCTTCTTCAATGGTGGGTCATGATCTCATAGGTTCACAACCTAGAATGTGGGAAGGATAAAATATGGCACCAGTAAAAGGCTCCTGAACCACATCATAAATCGAAACTGCTTCTGGCCACCTTCGTCCATGCTGCATGGAGCAACTTCACAGCTTTGGACCTAAACACATGAATGCGTTGGCACTGTGCATGGCCTTACTGAAACACCGCCACTCAGATTCAGAACTGCCATCAGTGATAAACTGCAGTGTCTTTACTGTGCACACAAAGTTTCTTACATGTCTATTTAATTACAGGAAAGCGAAGACATGTAATATTTTCTTATCATCATTCCCAAGCATGTAAGTATCAAGTTAGAATGTCCTTAGATTGATTATATTCAGATGATTGAGTTTTTTAAAATGCTAAGTTGCTGACAAGTTGCACAAAAAAAGAAAATCATTCCATGGGATTTTGGCTTGGGAGAAGAACAGGACTTCCAACAATTTCTGAAATGGCCCTCATACACAGTTCTGCCACTTGGCACTACATACTTATGTGAAGCTAAGTTCTCAGAACTGCTATAAAAATCAAAATACACATCGACTCTGAAAAACACTGAAGACGCTCTGTATTGCTGAAGTACCGAGTATCCAGCCAAGAGTTAATTCTCGACACACAAATAAACAAGCACATCTACCTCGTTATACTAGGCAAATTGACTTGCATCTTCTATTGATGGTAAAATTCTATCTATACAAAGAAATCTTTTAAAATAAACTTATAATTTATTGATAACTGTTTGCTTTATATGTCTATTTTATATATCTATATAAATAAGGCTGAGTAAAAATTTCTCAAGCCAAAAGGAGTCACAAGTAGAAAAAGTTTAAGAAGCCAAGTCTTAGACCACAGATGCTATGCCAAGTAAATGGTTTAATTTCACTCAAAATAAACATTTTCTTGACCAAAGACTAATTTGGCATACATATATAAATCATCTGAGAGAAATTCCAAGAGAAGCACTGGAACCAAGATACAACCTCCTAAAGTAATCTGCAAGAAACATTCTGATTATATGGACTCCGAAATATTTGCTCAAGACTTAACTTCATTATATTAGAGAAAGAGCATGAGTTTTGCAACCCTAGAGTTTTATTACCCAGTTACTATTATTTCTCTACTGCTTTTAAAGTTAATTCCTTTTCTAATCTTCATGCAGTATCTGAAGCATAGGCCTCAATTTCTTCAAGCCTTTATGGGCCCGCTAGCCTAACTCCTCACATGGTTCCTCTTCCTTTAACCCTCTTTTTATTGAGCCATCTGTGTGCCAACACTGAAGACTGGAACTGGGGAAGAGGAAAAAAGGTTTCACTTGCATTGTGTGTTCCTGACAGGAGTTAGGAACTTGAGAAGTGTGCAGAACCCAGACATTATAAAAAACAGTTGATAGTAAGAATTCAAAACAGTTGATGGGTCCTCTGGCCTCCCTAGAATCCATATGTTTCTCCTCACACACCACTCTCCCCTTCACCCTCCCAATTTGTGCCTCTTGTGGAATAAGACCTTCTGCTAAACAACCCGTATGCCATTCACTGGCCTCGAGTCCAATCTCGCTTCCCGACCTGCAATCAAGACAATCCACTTAGTGAAACCTGGTAGCACCTTTATTTATGACTGTTCATCCGCCCAATCCTCTCCAACTTCAAATACCTTTTATAGGTGTTAGGACATATATGACTACATGGGTTTTTTTTTTTTAATCTGATATCTGCCCTTGTTTCTTTTGTATGTCTCCTGAATATGACCATCATAACCACCTGTGGATCCACTTTTAAAAACAAAACCTTTACTCCTGGAGAGCCTTCAGTAAGTCTGGGATGGGAACTGGAAAGAGTCCTATCTACAAAGCCCCACTAGTGATTCCCACGCACCCCCTGAGGCCACTGATTTATCAGCCTGCTCTTTCTACAGCACACATTCAGTGCTTATTAATTCATGGCACGGAAGCTCATAAATAACTTTCCTCTAAATAGCCTAACCAGATATCAACCAACCCCTTGACTACACCAGCTGTGTTCCAAGTGCAACATGTGGTTTTAAGATTTCATTTCCTCAAGTACTACACGGAGAGACACCATTACCTTGTCTCTTTACATTGTTTCCCATTTGTTGAAAAACCAGAGGCCTGGAATGCGGCCATGTCAGACAACACTACATAAGAATGCACTCTGGGGTCTGAGATTAAAATTAGCTACAAAGAGAAGGAGAACGAGATAGACAGACTGAATGAGTACACCGCTCCCACTCAACAGTTTCTTACTTAATCAGTATAGAAGAACAGAAATTTCTGTCCCTAGTCCCGCCCCCTTTCCCCTCCCCCACCCCAGCTTTCTCGATACCAGTCTCCTAAAATGCTTGAGACAGTCCCGGGACCCTAAAGGCCCAGGAACACGTTGCGTGCTCTAAAGTCCTATAATCAGATAAATAGCACAAGCCCCACCCGACTGACAGTTACCTATCAACTACCCTGACACACCATTTACTCGGTTAGGAAGCAGTATGAACTTTTTCCTGAGTTGTTCTTCACAGGCAACAGCAGCAGTCTGAGTCACACCCAGTCTCGGGCAAGTGTGACATTAGCCAGGGTACAGTTATGGGACTAGTCAGTCTCTGTCTCTGTCTCTGTCTCTGTCTCTGTCTCTCTCTCCCCCCGCCCCCTTTTCAGAAGTGGAGATCAGTGGAGAGCCTGCGGCAGGCCGTAAAGTGTAGACTAGGAAAGGAAGCCCCAGCCTTCCCCTCAGGCAGGGGCTGCAGATCCTAGAGTCCACAGGCCTCTCCAGCAGCTCCATCTTGCTTCCTGCCAGGAGGAGGGGCAGAGGAGAGGCCCCCCAATCTGGAAAGGCCCCAGCGGAAGAAAGCCATTTGACAGTAGGTAAAGCTGGGTGAAAGGCTTCACAGAAGGAATAAAATGAATGACTATGGTGTCAGGCAGAAGTAAAGCAGGGCTCCTGGTTATGAATTACTGCATAAAGGTGTTAAGAGTCCCGGAGGTGTGAGCAAAATGCCCCGAAGGAAAGGAGGCAGCGACAGAGAGAGAAGGAAGCCAAGTAGTTGGGTGAAAGCAACAGACACCAGGATCCCTGGGGAGGGCTGGGCAGGTGGGTCTCGGGGGACACAAGTGTTAGAAAGGCGAGCAGCCGGGTGCAAATAAGAATCCTTAGAAGTAAAGGCAGAGAGCCCGTAAGAGAACCCACCCACAGGCTGGACAGGAGAGGCCTAAAAAGGAGCTAAGAGCAAGGTAGTCAACGCGAGGGACGCGAGCCTGCCCAGGGGAGGGACCGTGAGACAACCTAACAACTATCACTTCTTCGGCGCCTACTACGGACACACACACGCTAGGCACTTTACAACTAAAACCTCGCTGACTCTTTACAGCACAGCCCCAAAGCAGGATTTCTCACGGGTGCCCCCATTTTATAGATGAAGAAACTGAGGCCCCCGACAGACTCAGTGGCTTGCTCAAGGTCACAGCCCAGAGAAACCGGCATTCGAAACCACGGCACCTGCCCTGAAGCCCACCCGGCACTCCAAGCGCCTGCGAAGGCAAGCAGCGAGGAGGACCGGGACCCTGGGGACCTCTCCCGCCCGCGCTCCAGTCCCAGGCCCGGCGCGCTCACCCGGACGAGGTTGCTGACGGCCGCCTGCACAGCGGCCACGGGCGCGGTGAGGTCAGGAATGGCTTTGCCGTCCACCTCGCCCTCCTCGTGCATAATCACCAGGTGAGAGATCTGCTGCGCCACCGGCTCCAGGATGCTCTCGATCGTGCGCGTGTGAAACACCGGCATCGCGGCGGCTGGCGGGGCGGCGAACCGCAGGCAACAGAAAACCGGGAACCGTAGGGCCGGGAGCCGGCGGCTAGAGACTGACTCGGAGCGGCGACTAGAGTCCGGGCTTCCCTCAGCGTAACCAGTCCCACAGGCGCCCCGCCCTCTCACGTCGCCGCGCCCAATAGCAACGCCGCTCAGAGCCCGACTGCGGCTTCTATTGGTCTTTCTTCGAGAAGCTCCGCCCCCAAGGCCGCGCCGCCAGGGTCCCGCCCCGCCCCCATTCCCAAGGGAGGGGCCTGGGATTGGGGCTGCGCCGCAGGGATTGCGACCGGATTCCCGAACCCTCTCGCGGGGCGCTCCTTATAAGGGCATAGTGGGAGCGGAGCGTGCGACTGCACTGGACTGGCCACGCCCCCAGGGGCCGCCTCCCGCCTCAGAGTGGCGGAGCTCCGCCCCTCCGCAGGATCACCTCAGTAGGGCGGGACATCCTCACCTCAGGCGGTGCGGATGCGGGGAGACCCAGGCTTCCCCCGGTCTCCCCGCAGGGTGCTCCCCTTTTACCGTCACCGAACGCAGTCAAAACACTGTTCCGTCACCTCCCAGTAATTTACGAGAACGTAAAAAGACCCAAACAACAAAAACACACCAAGAAACGTGAGTGCCCACTGATTTACACTATCTGCCGTCAGATATTAAGATGGATTAAGTTTTGGTGTGGCACTTTCTAGATCTCTGTACACGACCACTTGCAAATATGTTTTCTAAATAAATAGGGATGTAATGAAAACTACCTGGTAATCTTTCACTTTTGGTGACTAGTAAGTCTGCCACGTTCTGTTTTAGTGACCGGTATCTCATTCTTGCAAATCAGTTTAGGTTTGGTTTTGTTGCTAAAGTGTTTGCCTAGCGTATAAGAAGCCCTGGGTTTGATTCCCAGCACTAAATCAGACTTGACAGAGTGGGCCAGTATACCACCAGCACTAGGGAGATGGATCAGGGGTTCAAGGTCACACTCTGTCACGGAGAAAGTTTGAGGCCAGCCTGGAGGAGGGGGGAAGGGTGTCAGTCCGTTTGTGGATTGTGATGAACATCTATCTATCTGTAGTGAAGCAGGACTCCAGAGGCAGGGTTGGAAGGATCATTTGAGGAAGGAGTTCCAAGCCGGTCTGAGAAACATGACAAGACCCCCATCTCAAAAAAAAAAAGTGAAACGAAAATTCAAAGGTGTCCTTTTCACAAGCGGGTAAGTAGGGCCAAATTGCCCAATCCCCTCACCACATTTGAGACATCTGCACGTCTTCCTAACCTCAAACTCTCTTGCCCAAGCTTCCTCATTCTGAGAGGAAACACATTCATTAATGCCTTCAAATGAAAGATCCTCAAGTCAAAGAAAAATGTTTCTCAGGATCTCACTTTTTGCAGAAGGCAAGCCACATGTTGTCTTACCCGACTTTTAAGTTATGTTTGTCTAGCTGTATATACCCCTGTTTCTGCTGAGTATGTTGCCGCCAAGCCTTGACCTTCCTCTTGATTTGGGGATGAGCTCAGTTGGTGAAGAGTACTCGCCTACCATACGCAAAGCTTTGGGTCAGTCTCTAGCACCACGTAAACAAGACGTGGTGTTGGTGCACACCTATACTCTTGTCACCCAGGAGATGGAGGCAGGAGGATGAGAAGATGTTCAAGGTCTTCCTCAGCTACCTAGAAAGTCTGAGCTGCTTGAGACCCTGACTCAAAAACAAAACAAACAAATCCACCTTAATAATTAACCCCAGGAAATTTGGGGAAATGCACAGGAATGCACGAAGGCTCATCCACACTTGAAGAGTCTCTGTCTCCAACTGAAACAAGTACATTCTGTACCGGAGGGAGCTCGTTTCTATCTGACTTTTGATAAGAAATACTGGGTCATTCAACATCAGGCTTCTCTTGTCCGGAGTCTCTCAGTTCATCATTGTTTTACTTATTACTCAATGACCTATCTCCTAGACAGGGATCTTCGGTTTAACTACAAACCTTCCCAGAACTTGGGAACCCCTCTACTCCACTAACTTATAATTCTACTCTTAGCTGCTGGGAAGAATCCAAGACAGGCATTTCTCATATCCATAGACCTCCTTTCTTAAGCCCATAGCAAATGAGTGACCTTCAAAAATAATTTACACCCATCGGCTCCGTCTTCAAACGCGCTGTGGCCTTGCTACCGTTTCCCAGTAGCTACTATCGTACTTCATCTCTAGACACTGGAGGGAGTACACCCTGAACTTAGGCCAAGGTAGGAAAGACGGCAGTGATGACTGGGCCAAAGCAGAGAAATGGAGACTCTGCAGGGCCCAAAGAACAGGGGAACCAGCAGCTGAAAACCTCTCCAAGACTCATGACAGAAGGCTCAGTTGTGTCATTGAATCATTTTTCTATATGACAGACTAGAAGACAATATTTACCATAAAGACAGCAAGCACTGGCACTACATGCTTCTGGAGGAATGCAGGCACCAGTGCAACTGCCCTGTTTGCATACCAAATAGTCAAGCTGAGTTGCATAGGTGGTAATGGTTTGACCACTACTGACTCTTTAATAAGTCAAGAGTGAGCCTGGTGGTGACGGTGCACACCTTTGATCCCAGCACTTAGGAGGTAGAAGCCGACGGGTCTCTGTGAGTCAATAGCTCCCAAGAAATACCCCCCTCCTTATGGAAATTCGTCAAAACTAATATAAAACGCAAAGAACAAAAAGTCAGAATCATGGCTCCTCAAGCTAACCCTAGCTTTACAGTTTGACCAAGACGCAAATCTCATAAGTAGCTTTCCTTTGTAGGTTTTAGGTAAGAATCAGTAAAAAGAATGTGTGTAGAGTCCAGGAGGGCCGAGGACAAGTCTCAGTTGGCGGCAGGCTTCCCTAGCATACATGAGATGCTGAGTTTGACCTAGAATACCACATGAGCCAACTATGGTGGTCCACACTTGTAACCCTAGAATGCTGGAGACGGCAGCAGAAGGATTCGAAATTCAGGGTCATCTTCTACAATATAGGCCAGCCAGGGAACATAAGGTGCTGTCTAAAACAAACAACAGAAAGTCCAGGAAAAGAGAGCCACTATCATTACTGGAGTATTGGCAAATACGCATAATATTCACAGACCCCCAAAACGTCCTGGCAGTGTCTTTGAGAGTTTTGTCACAACATTTCTACATAGAGCTTTCTATTTTTCATAAACACTGTGAACAAAATTCTAAAATACCTTCCATCCCCCAAGAATAAAGCAGTTTCCCCTAGCTCGTCTTAGAGACTTGTATGCTACTCAAATTCCAGATAGGAGATGGCCATGGACCTATGGATAAGAAGAATTCTGTGAAGCAGTGGAATGAACAATGTTTGCTTAGGCAGGCGGCAGAGCAGACATTCCAGAATGAGCAAGTCTGAAGGAGGGCCATATTCCAGGTCAGTGCTTAAGTTAGTCAGACTGAAGTGAATTCACGCAACTCAGAGATAAGATGCAAAAGTAAGTTTCCACAAGATTATAACCTTCAGACACTGAAGGCTGTGCAGCATCTGCGCTTAATTGTGGCTGGCTCAACTTACCCTCTACTACAGGATTAGACTGGAGACCACTAATGATGGGAACACTGTGGGACACGCTAAAGTTCACTAGTTTTAAGTTATACATGATTGAGAACAGTTGTGATGGCAGAATTACTTATATATACATCTCTGTGGCATAAGGAGCTTTCTGTCCTTTGAAGTCCGTGAGAATTATGAGGAAGGTGGAAAACAGGAAGTATAACTGTCTTTCATAGACAAGCTGAGAACTTGAGACAGCAAGTAGCACTTGTGAGTCGTTTGTGGAAATTTTGGTCAAGGCTAGATTCTATATTTAGTCAAGACACTCAGTCGCTAAGTTTTAGATTCTGGACTGTTCTATGTCAACTATGCGTCTAAGGCTAACACTTAGATGCACTCAGTAGAATCATATAGTTTCTGCACAAGTGAGTCAAGGTGTGACAATGTAACACAGACACACACATACTGACTGAAATCCCCACCGTATCTCAGATGAACCTCCTTTCTCCATCTAGACCACCCCACCTTACCAAGCCCTTTCCCCACATGTCCTACACCAAACCACTAGTGGCTTGATTAATAGCTTTTCTTTCCCCTCCTAAGTGTTGACTCATACAGTATGCCCCACCCTCCGTCCCCACCCAAACCACTAACTTCCCCGATTGCTTTGAAAGCAATGTGGCCTTTTCTTTTCTTGACCATTTTTTTTTTTACATTAGATGTACATTTAAGTCATTTTCAATTTTATATGTTTTACAATTTTCACATCTTTTAATTGTACTTCAGTCTAATGTTTTAAGATTTATTTTTATTATTGCATGTGTGCATATATGTGTACCTATGTGTGGTTATGTGCATAAGTGTAGGTGACCATGTCATTCAGAAGAAGTGATTAGATCCCCTGGAGCTGAGGTTACAGGAGGTTATAAGCTGACAGACTTGAGTGTTGGGATCCAAAGTGTTACCTTCTGAAGGAACAGTGCATGCTCTTAACCTCTGAGTCATCTCCCCCAACCTCTACACTTCAATGATATGTACTGAATGAGAAAACTATAAAGAAGTCTATTAACACAATGTAAAAATCCAGTTCCTAGAACCAACTGCTACTGACATTTTTGTATGTTCTGAAAAGGTCTACATACCATAAAATCTAGTCCTTAAAAGTATAATTTTCAGGGTTGGGGATTTAGCTCAGTGGTAGAGCGCTTGCCTAGGAAGCGCAAGGCCCTGGGTTTGGTCCCCAGCTCCGAAACAAAGAACCAAAAAAAAAAAGTATAATTTTCACTCTCTTCATCTTAACATTCTGGTATCAAGAACAGTCCATAATAATGACTAGTTTTCAGATTGCTACATAGTCGTTTTTTATTTCATTAATTTATTTAGGTATTCACTTTACACCCTAATATCCACCTTCTTCCTCCCAGTCCCCCACCCCCCCCACACACACGCACACAGCTTCTCCCCCTATTCACTTCTTTCCTTCTCCTCTGAGAAGGGAGAGGACTCCCTGGGCATTACCTCACCCTGGTACATGAAGTCACTACAGGACTAGGCACATTCTCTCCCACTGAGGCCAGTCAAGGTGGCCCAGTTAGGGGGATGGGATCCACAGGTAGGCAACAGGTTCAGAGACAGCCCACACTCCAGTTGTTGGGGGGACCACATGAAGACCCACATCTGCTACACATCTGGGGGGGAGGGTCAGTCCATGTTTGCTCTTTAGTTGGTGGTTCAGTCTCTGGGCGCCCCCAAGGGTTCAGGTTAGTTGACTCTATTGGTCTTCCTGTGGAGACCCTGTTCTCTTCAGGTCCTTCAATCCTTCCCCCAGCTCTTCCGTAAGACTCCCCAAGCTCCATCTAATGTTTGGCTATGGGTCTCTGCATCTGTTTTGGTCAGCCATTGGGTAGAGCCTCTCAGAGGACAGTTATGCTAGGATCTGCCTAGAAAGCATGACAGAGTACCATTAATAGTGTCAGGGATTGGTGCTTGCTCATTGGTTGGCCATTCCCTCAGTCTCTGCTCCATTTTTGTCCCTGCACATCTTATAGGCAGGACACATCTTGGGTCAAAGGTTTTGTGGGTGAGTTGTCCTTATCCTTCCACTGGGAGTCCTGTCTGGCTATAGGCAGTGGCCACTTCCAGATCCACATCCTCCACAACGAGGAGCCTCAGCTAGAGTCACCCTCAGAGACTCCCCAGCACCTCCCCCTGTCCCAAGTCTCTGGGGTGTCCTAGAGGTGCCCCCACCTGCCTACCACCTGTTTCCCTCCTCTTTCCCCTGCTCTCCCTGCACCTGATTCCCACCACCCACCCCCATACATTGTTTTTTTTTTGAGACAGGGTCTCATGTAAAGCAGATTGGCCACAACACCAATATATAGTTGGGGATGACCTTGATTTTCTTAATTTCTGCATCTACCTCTGGAGTTCTGGAATTACAGGAAAGCACTACCACACTTATCTCAAAAACTTAAAATTTTCATAACCATATAACATCCAAAGTATATAAAAATTAATTAACTATTTATCTACTGTTGGACATTTTGATTATCTTTAGCCTTCTACTATTCTAAATAATATTCTTATAAGTATTTTAAGTTTGGACTGTGGTTAAGAGCATTGGTTGCTCTTACAGAAAAACCAGGTTCAATCCCCAGCACCTACATACAACCTACTCACAACCTTCTATAACTTCACTTCTAGGATCTGATGCCCTTTTCTGACCTCCACAAGAATCAGGAGCACGTCTGGTACATAAATATACATGCAGGCAAAGCACCCTGACACATCTTTAAGTGTAAACTTTCACTTTTAAAGGCATAGAAGTGATAGTTAACATATTTGTTGCTACTGGGGGAGGGATAAACTGCGTTGGCCGTCTTCTCAGGAGAAATTCTCTGCTTGATCTTTCCCTTATTGTATCCAGCATTGCTTAGGTGTATTACTGGTTTGCTTTTGTGCATAGAAATCAGTCGTAAATGGGAATTCCTTATAATTCCAGTACTTCGGGAATTTGCACATGGATTGGCTGGGCTGTCCTTAGAGCCTGCCATGAGCCTGCACTTACACAGTATCTGTCTATCACAACGACAGCAGCACAGCTTCACACCACACCAGCAACTGCCTGGATTCTTTGCAGAGACCGCCACCTAAGCAAAAGTAGATTTGTGGCTTTGTCAGAGAAATTAATTTCAGAGCGAGGCAGAGACTAAGAAAATTTGAGTTTACTAAAAATAGAAACGAAGGTGCTTCAAGACAGTGCAGAGCACACCTAATACAACAATGTGGATTTTCTACAAGAGTCACACAATAAGTTTTCTGTACAATGGGTGTATATGTGACATTAGGAGACCCTCAAGTTACGTCTCTAACAGTTGAGAATAAGCCACTCTTTTTAAAAAAAGAAAAACTTGGGGTTGGGGATTTAGCTCAGTGGTAGAGCGCTTGCCTAGCAAGCGCAAGGCCCTGGGTTCGGTCCCCAGCTCCGAAAAAAAGAAAAGAAAAAAAAAAGAAAGAAAAACTTTTTAATGATTCTTTAAAAATTATGTATATGTGGGTTTGCCTCTACACAGACATGGCTATCACATGTATGCACATGTGGGTCTGCCTCTACACAGACATGGCTATCACATGTATGCACATGTGGGTCTGCCTCTACATAGACATGGATATCACATGTATGCACATGTGGGTTTGCCTCTACACAGACATGGCTATCACATGTATGTACATGTTCTTGGAGGCTGGAGAGTTTCAGATCCCCTGTAACTGAAGTTATAGGTGGCCTCGAGCCTCCTGATATGATATGGTGGGTGTTGGCCACTGAGCCCAGCCCCTCTGCAAGAGTAAGGAGCTATTGAGCCATTTCACCAGCCTCCCCACCACTACCTTTACTTTTGAGGTAAAGCATTACTATGTCCTAGTTACCCTGGAACTTGCTGTGTAGAGCAGGCTGGCCTTGAAAACACAGAGATCTTCTTCCTTCCGCCTCATAATTTCTTTGGTTAAAAGCATGCATCACTACACCTGGGCCAAAATATTTACTCATATCATACATATATGTATTTATCTGAATTTATGTATATGCAGCATGTGTATGCCTGGAGCCTTTAGAAGCCAGAAGGATCCCCTGGAACTGAAGTGAATGGTGGTTGTGAGTTTCATGTAAGTGCTGGTAACGGAACCCATACCTTCTGTAGAAGCAGCAAGCGCTCTCAACCCCTGACCCATCTCTCCAGTTCCTCAGCCTCGCCAAGGGGTATAATCCATACATATTTAATTCATACATATTTTAAGACTTTTTCTTAGTAAGCAAAGAATTTTTCTTAGTAAACAAAGTCTTAAGGTGGATTTATGAGGAACCTTTCATAAGTCTAGGAGAGACGGGTGCTAGGAACATAAAGTTATGTATCATTTTAAATCTAAGAAAGCACAGCCTAATTACAATCCTTGATGTTCTTAATTACAGATGTCTTTGGGATACATCATTTGGCCCTATGTAAGCACAATTCGTTTATTGTCTTGGGCAAGATGTCTTTTGGAAAAATACACCTTGATTCTGTGGGCTAGTAGGTCCTTATCAGTGGAGTCTGAAGTGTGCTGCCTTTCTCCGCAGTAAAGTGGATCAAGACCCTCTCCCAGTCTTTTCTCACCTTTCTGTCATAATTCCCTCTCTTCCTACCCTGCCTCAGAGTAATCTCCAATGCCTTTCCACTTATGCTGGCCTGGGGGAACTAGAAGAGCTGAAAGCCTGAAAAATGGAAACTTTCTCTAATTTTTAAAGATGTATTTATTATTCTTAATATGTGTATATGTGCATATGAGTACAGGTACCCACAGGGGCTCTGGCCTGGGGATAGAGTTACAAGCAGTTGTGAGCCACCTGATAGGGTCGCTGGGAACTGAACTCAAGTCCTCTGAAGGGGGAGTATGTGATCCTAACCACTGAGCTACCACTTCAGCCGGTGCTTTCTCTATTTCTATATGGTCCCTCCACATAGCCTGAAGCACAGGCACTTGCAGCAAGCCAGCTTTATAATATGGGGCTCATAACTCCAAAACCACATCTCCATAGAGATCAAGAGCTAGACAAATGCCACCTCACCTTTTCTAGAAAACCATCGCAAGCCTGAGTCATCCATATGTCTGCTCCAAATTTTAGAAGAGGGGTATATAACTGCTCCTTTGATCAGAAAGTATTGATTACACATCATAGGAAGAGCATTTTGAAAGTACAGCCTGTAGCAGGAAGCAAACATTCTTTAAAAAAGAGGGGGAGCAGACCCCAACCCAATTCTAATGAATGAATTAATGTATCTAAACATACTACTAGATATGCACTCAATGTTTTTTCTTTCTTCCTTTTCAAAACCTGGGAAAGTAAACTAAATTACTCAAGTCCTCTGCAAGCAAGGTAGCCAAGTGACAAATCCTACCCAGTTAAGCTAAGACCAAAGCTCTCCTAGTATAGCGAACCTTTGGCTCTCCTAGTATAGGTACTTGCTGATTCCTCATGCACAGAAACAGAACTTCAGGTGTTTTCTTCCCCTTCTATGTATGGTGTTAGGATGGAGAACATCTGAATCTTTGACTTCCAGGACAGCTAGGACTACAGAGATAAACACTGTCTAAAAAGAAAAGAGAGGATTGAGAGCATCTCCATTTAGTATTTGTGACGAAATGCCTAGGGTTTAGTGAAACAGCAGAAGGAACTTTAACTTGAAGGTAGGGAGAGGAAAGGAGGGATTTTTCAAATGCTAGGGCAGGAGGCATGGGGGCAGGCAGTGGAAAGGGAGTAAATGAAAGCAAAACATAATGATATATACACATACACATATATACACATATATACACATATATACACATATACACATATATACACACATATACACATATATACATATATACACATATATGCACATATATACACATATACACACATTTATACACATATGCACATATATACACATATACACACACACATTTATACACATATGCATATATATATACATATATACACACATATATACACATATACACACATTTATACACATACATATATAGAGAGAGATAAATAAATGAATAAACAAATTCAAATGTCAACCAGCTCTGACAAAAATTGATCCTTCATGTTTTATAGTATCAAATATTTTAGCCAAAATTTATTTTTTATGTAAAATTCAAGTATATCATCTCATTAACATACAAATTGCTCTCAGCTTTAATAAATAGTCAAATTCTATGTAGATAAGAACATTGTCAGGCTGGAGAGATGGCTCAGTGATTAAGAGCACTGACTGTTCTTCCAGAGGTCCTGAGTTCAATTCCCAACAACCACATGGTGGCTTACAACCATCTGTAATCTGATCCAATGCCTTCTTCTGGTGTGTCTGAAGACAGCTACAATGTACTCACATACATAAAATAAATAAATAAATCTTTAAATAAAAAAGAACATTGTCTTTGTGGTGGTCAGTTTTGTGAAAACTTGACACAAACTAGATTCATTTGGGAAAGAGAACTTCAACTAAAAAATATCCCCACCAAAATGACCTGTAGACAAGCCCCTGGAAGATTTTCTTGACTGATGATTGGCTCCCACCTCTGGGCTGGTAGTCCTGGGTGCTTTAGGAAAGCAGGCTGAAGAAACCAGGAGGAGCAAGCCAGTAAGCAGTGCTCCTCCATGTCTTCCGTTTCAGTTCCTGCCTCCAGGTTCCTGCGTTGAGTTCCTGCCCTGATTTCCTTCAATGATGGACTGCTGTGGTGTGGAAGTGTAAGCAAAATAAACCCTTTCCTCCCCAAGTTAGTAATTAATGGTCATGGTGCTTTATCACAGCAATAGAAGCTCCCACTGAGACAACCTTAGAGTATGTTTATTTATTAGTAGTAAAGTTTGTATCTGTATCCCTATTTTAATGTACCTGTGTACTGGGTGAAAAGGGTTTGAATAGAAAGAGTTTGTGAAGTCCTGGATTTATACATAGCTATATACTTTAGAGATGAGAGATGGGGAGGCATGGGAATCTACTCTTATCTGTGGTTATGCAGTCAGCTGGTTTAGTTACTCACAGCCAATTACAGTCCACAGATAGTAAGGAGAAAATTGGAGAAATACTTTACAAGTTTGAAACTGTGTGTTCTTCTGAGTAGTATCATACAATCTTTCCTTTTCTTTTTTCTTTTGGTTTTTTTTTTTTTTTTTTTTTTTTTTTTTTTTTTTTTTTTACTTTTTGTATGATACAATCTTCTATCTTGCACTGCCTGCAACATGACTCATTCTTTTGTCCACTATATCCACACTGTAAATGATAACCATCATTAGTCACTTTCTCATCTCAGTTATCAAGTCAACCCACGTTGCTTGTGTTCAGATGACCTTTATTTTATTTAACACACAAAAGGAGTCATTCCGGTAATTCAGATAGGCCAAAGGCAACTGTGATGTACCACCTGTGGAAAAGTAAAAGGTCCTGACTTAATAAGAAAAAATGATACACCGAGGCTGCTAGATTACTGTATACTGTAAGAACTAATCTTTGACCAGTGAAATTATAAGAAGGAAAAATAAATTTATCCTAGTTTTACTAACACACTCCAGACTGCAAATGTTATGAGCATGGTGTGTAATCCTTAATAAAAATGGAAAACTCATTACATTTGTGCATGGGGAACATGTGTGTGTATATATATATTATATATAATATATAATATAATATATATATTCCAATTGATGGCAAAAAGAAAGTGTTGTGCCTGTAGGAAGGGTTCAACCAGGGATCCCCTGTTGAGCATGACTCTTTTTGTGGCAATGGTATACAAGAGGCATAGTTACATAGATTCAGGAATAGATTGGATGGGAAAATTTTTATTATTTATTATTAAATTTATTTATTAAAGGCTACATATGCCAATTATTCGACTGCTGCCACATTTCTAGAAGTTGATTAAAAGAAGAGATAACACCCTAAGCATGACTTCTGCTGTGATAGGACAGCTCTTCGAGAATGTTGCCTACACACCTGGTCACAAAACATGGAAAGGGGATCATGTCTGGTACTTTGTGGCAGTGCTGCACCATTAATGATTAAATGCAGAGTAATGTGTGCAAGTGAGGAACTAACCCACTCAAACACAGACAAGCCAAAATTACACCAGAGAGAATGTATTCATGTGGTTTTTATTATAGAATATTGATCATCCTATTTGATTAGTAGTAACTGTGCCTTGTTTACAGGTATTTATACAGTTTATAGAAAAGAACACACTATGTATAAGATTGAGTGGGGTGAAGCTTCCACTGTGGGTCTGAAAACATCCCCTAGAGATAAAAATATTCATAAAAATATTTGTACGTATAGTTACGGACACAGCTTAGTCTGAACATCTGTAGGGTAAATTGGCAAGCTGGTGACCCAGGAAGTCACTAGTTAAGTCCAGCCTCCCAGTGAGCAGGCCAAAGGCAAGGAACAATTGATATTTCTACCTTAGTCTGAAGCCAGGGAAAAAAGGTCACTCTGAAAGCTGACTGGCGGAAATACTTCATTACTTAGGGAGGACCAACCTTTTTGTTTACACTCAGGTCTCTAACTGATTGGCAGACGCTCACTGAAAATTAGGGAGAACAATCTTTACAGAATCTATCAGTTTATATGTTAATCTAATACAAGATCATCTTCACAGAAATAACCAGAATGTTTGACCAAATGTCTGGGGTACCCATGGCCCAGCCTAACTGACAAAAAATTAATCAGCTCATCAAGCAAATTAATCTTTCCTATGGTTTTAATATATTTGTTTTGGTTCTTTTTCCATGACAAACTGAAAGGAAAAAAAATCACATGATGATCTCATTAGATGCTTTGTTAAAATCCAATACCTCTTCATGTTAAAAGTGTTGGAGAGGTCAGGGATACAAGACACATACCTAAACATAATAAGAGCAATGTACAATCCAATAGCCAACATCAAATTAAATGGAGAGGAATTTAAAGCAATTCCACTAAAATCAGGGACTAGACAAGGCTGCCCACTTTGTCCCTATGTATTCAACATAGTACCTGAAGTTCTAGCCAGAGCAATAAGACAACTAAAGGAGACCAAGAGGGTACAGATTGAAAAGGAAGAAGTCAAAGTATTGCTACTTGTAGAAGATATGATAGTGTACATAAACAACCCCAAAAGTTCTACCAGAGAACTCCTGCAGCTGATAAACACCGTCAGCAAAGTGCAGCATACAAAATTAACCCTAAAAAAAAAAAAAGTAGCTCCTCTTTATACAAATGATAAACAGGCCAAGAATAAAGTTAGGGAAACAACACCCTTTACATAGCAATGAATAATATACAATATCTTGGTGTGACTCTAACCAAGCAAGTGAAAGATCTATATGACAAGAACTTCAAGTCGCTGAAGAAAGAAATTGAGGAAGATCTCAGGAGATGACAGGATCTCCCATGCTTATGGGTCAGTAGGATTAACATAGGGAAATAGCCATCTTACCAAAAGCAATTTATTGATTCAATGCAATTCCCATCAAAATTCCAACACAGCTCTTTACAGAACTTGACAGATCAATTGTCAACTTCATGTTAGTTACGCTAATTTGAGTTTATAATTTTCAAAGGATCTAATAAGTAAATATGTAAAAAGACATGTTATTATATGGAGAACACCATGGGGTAGAGCAGCAAGGAGAGCTCCGTGGGCTCTGGGACAAGAAAATGTGGATCAGACAGCTGACTAATTGGAGTTAAGAGCAGCCAGGATGGAACACAGAAATTAGTAAATAGTAGCTCGGAATTATTGGTGGGAGGTAGGTTCTAGCAGGTCAGGCAGTCACTCAGCTATTGTGCTGCTTAGGGCTTATTAAAATATAGAGACTGTGTGTGTGTGTGTGTGTGTGTGTGTGTGTGTGTGTGTGTGTGTGTGTGTGTCTTTTATTCAGGAACATAAACCATTGAGGTGGGTAAAAACCCTGTGCCAAGATTTATTAATAAACATTAATTCTACAGCCATCCCTGAACTCAAAGTGAACTACAGAGCAAAAGTAATTAAAACTGCATGGTATTGGTATAGGAACAGATAGATTGATCAATGGAATTGAATCGAAGACCTGAAATAAACCCACACGTCTATGGAGACTTTACAAGGCAAAACCATACAATGGGAAAAAAAGGAAAGCATCTTCAACAAGTGGTGCTGGTCTAACTGGATGTCTGCATGTAGAAAAATGCAAATAGATCCATACTTATCACCATGCACAAAACTCAAGTCCAGGTGGATCAAAGACTTCAATGTAAAACTGGATACAGTAAATCTAATAGAACAGAAAATGGAGAAGAGCCTTGAACTCATTTGGTACAGGAGACAACTTCCTGAACGGACACCAGTGACTCAGGCTCTAAGATCACTAACGGATAAATGAGATCTCATGAAACTGCAAAGCTTCTGTACGGCAAAGGACACTGTCATTAGGACAGGTTGGAGAAAGGATCTTCACCAACCCTACATCTGACAGAGGGCTAATATCCAAAATTTAAAAAGAACTCAAGAAGTTAGACATCAACAACTGAAATAACCCAATTTAAAAATGGGGTATTTAAGAATGGGGAACAGAGCTAAACAGAGAATTCTCAAAAGAGGAATCTTGAATGGCCAAGAAATACTTAAAGAAATGTTTAATGTCCTTAGTCATCAGGAAAGTGCAAAATCAAAATGGCTCTGAATTTCCATTTTACACATAACAGAATGGCTAAGACCAAAACCTCGAGTGATAGCACATGCTGGAGAGGACATGGAGCTAGGGAACATTCCTCTGCTGCTGGTGGGATTGCAAACTGGTACAACCACTCTGGAAATGAATATGGCGGGAAGGGGGCAGTGATCCAGATGTAAAGTGAATGAATACAAAAGAAAGAAAAGAAAATTGAGTACGCACACACACACACACACAGTTGCTATTCACCTGCTCAAAGAGCACGAAATCATCCTTAATTGATCTGCGTGTTCCATACAAATGTCTCTATATATAATATGTTATTTATATATATATATACATATATATAATGTATACATATATATGTGTACATCATGTATGTGTGTATTATAGAATTATGTATTGCTTGTAAGGTTTGTATATTACAGAATGGAAGACCAGAAGGGCAACCCTGACAGGACTCACCCTCAAATATGCTAGGATGCTGAGACCTGCTGTTCCAACTCCCTGATTGATACTGTCTCAAACTGATGTTGTTTCCAGAGACTAACTTCTAGAACAGCTTTAAGAAGAGATCCACAGAATATGGCATTCATAGTTATTTCATTATTTAAAAACCTTTTGAATATGAGATAGGTCTGCTCCTGACAGTGCCCCCATTCACCTCAAAGAAGATGATGAGCATCAATAACCTCCTCATGGAGTTGCTTCCACAGTGGCAGGCTAGTCACTGGGCAAAGGAATGCCCATGCTTCAAATACAGACAAAACTGTCCAGAAAGGACAAGTGGACACAGAGAAGTCAACTGCAAATCTCTGCCAAAACGGTGTAAGCAAGTCCTTCATAATTCCTGCTTCACATAAGATCTGTCAGATACACTGGGCCAGAAGGCTGAAGGTGTTATAGAGAAAATATTAGAGGACTGTCCAGGCAGTTATCTCTGTCATTTTTATAATTTTGGAAGCTGCATCCCTGCAAATCCTGCACACTCAGGTAATATTTATTCCTTCACGGGTTCTGATAGGGTTGAAGACAAGAGAGTTACAGTTTTACTATAAGTTTAAGTTGCTTAGGATTTAAGAAGATGTTCTAGATCTAAAAAGATGTTTTTAGGGTAGCAACACAAGTTAAGATAGAAAGTGGTTTAGATACAAAGCTCTAAATTCATAAACTGCCCACCTAGATAAGATAAACTTCCCTATAGAAATCCATCCTTTAATAAATATACATAACCACCTTGGCAATTCAAGACCACCTGGACCTGGGTCATCCTTCTCGTCTCCATCTTGATTCTCCTACTCCTCTCCCTTCTCTCCTGCCTTACAAAAGCTTTGTCCCCATCTTATTTTTTTTTACTGTCCAATCATGACCTTGACCTAACTTGTACCAGCCCTCACCTGCATATAGACATCAACTTACTACATAACTCTACATATAGTAACTCTTACATATAGATGTTTATTATCCAGGAGATCCTCCCCTTTAAAGAGCCTGTCCTACTAGGGTAGAGAAATCGTTCTTCATCAGGTTGTCAAAGGCCAAGTCAGTTCCCTGTAACTCCTTTATCCATCTCTCCTTCACCGGTGCTTACCCCACCCCCATGCCTGTTTTGTCCGTTTTTGCATGATAATTCACGTCCTGAAAACAAAACTCATAAAAACAGGGTTTATGAAGAATGGGATTTAAGAAATAACTTAATTAATTGTTTAATAAGGTATTGAGGCTTCACCTTTATATACTCATACAAGAATGGAACTTGTGGTGGTGGACAAACTTTGGAATGTAAGACTTACCTAAATGGTATTAGTTTTTTGTTTTTGTTAGAGGCATGAAGGAGTGAATGGGTCATGGAGAGCAGCTGACATTTGGCACTGTGCGGCAGATCTTAAGTTCCTAAAGAGAGCCCAGGAGAGGCTATCGGTGAAATCAGGCCAGTTGCAAAGGGAGTCTAAGAAGCACATAAAGTTCTGAGGGTCTGAATGCTTAAGAACGCTCTGAAGCTCTAAGAAAGAGTGGTTTAAGGCAATGGAAAATGTTTCAGAGTTCTTTTCCCCACTATACTATTGTTATAATAAGAGGTCAAAGGTTCAGGAAACCTAGACTCAGCGGTCCAACCAGATCACTCACATGGTGGGGTCTGGAGACTGCTCGCTAGCAGGTTGCAAAAAAGAAACACTTATCTCTATTAAAAAAAAAAAAACTAAATTAACTTCTAAAACACCCGTTCTCTATGCTTGCTTTCTCAGTGATCAAGCTAGAGATGACCTTCCATGTTAGCCAGAGACTTTTTAGAGGCTGCCCTTATTGGTCCTGTAGGAAACATGATGCATATTCAGAAAGGCATTCTACTTCTTATTCAGAATGGGGGATTCTTTTATATGCTAATAAGGGATCCACGGTACCCCAGATAGTCATTGGTTAAATGTTACTATTGCATTTATCACAGCTGCTCATCGGGCACAATCAAAATTCAGAGGCTAAACACACTCCTCCTCTCTCAACTCCTAGGTGTAGATATGGTGGAAGAAGTGGGGCCACACCCCACAAAGGCCCTTACATCCCCGACATCATCTCCTTAGACAATATTGATCCCACCTCCCTGTCACATCATCTCTTGTTTCAGACCTTAGCCTCCATGTATCAGCGATTGTTGGTTGTGTGTCCCTCCTGCATCCAACTCACAAACACCATTTGTGGCCCCCAACCATTGGCTCATTAGACTCTCTCACCTCACCACTCATTTGTTGTGGATTTGCTCTAACACTTGTATTACGTTAATCGAGTCCCCCAAATTACCTGGGAATCTGCACTTCTACACGTAAGACGCTGAGGGTCCCTGCCCTCAGTTGGTTTTGATTGGTAAATAAAGTTACCAGCGGCCAATGGCTGGGCAGGGAGACAGAAGCACGGCTTTTAGGATTCCTGGATGAGGAACTCAGGGAGGAGAGGAGGAGACAGAATTGCCATGCAGGGAAAGGAGTGAGGACCAGGTCTGAGAGATGCAGAAGAGAGGGCAAACCAATCACTTAAGAGCCAGGGAAGAGTGGCCCCAGAGCATCCCCTCCCTTGGGTCTAGGGCAGCAAAGGAATATAGATTTTAGTAAGTAATAACTCAGGAATATTGGAGGGGAGGTGTTAGGCACATAGAGGTTTTGGAGTGGCCTAGCCATTGAGCTGCTTAAGGCACACTGAAATATAAGTCTGCGTATGTGCGTATGTCTTCCTTCAGGAGCCCAGAACATTGGGGTGGGTGGATTGGAACTCACACCACTGCTGCCAGGGTGATTTGAGTAGAACCAATTGGCAACTGCAACATTCATTAACTACGCCAAGCCAAATATCATTACCATCCCTTATCTCTCCCTTATCCTTCTCTTTTGTATCACACACTGCTTTAACTCCTCAGGAACACACTCTACGAGCATACTGGATCCCTCGGACAGACTGTAATAATACCCTGACCCTCAGCACTACCACCCAGGCCCTATGTCCAAACAGTCACAACACCTCAGTCCCCTGCAGCACTCAAGTTTACTGCTGCCTACTCACTGGATGGGCGGGAACTTGGACCCTGGTGTTCCTTTTTCCAAACTAGGGCTGGTACCCAAAGAGACTGGGTTTTTGGCATCTGATACCCCAAGAACAAGTTCTCAGCACAAAGGAGATTCAATTGTCCCAGAAGGACAGAGGGCAGGGAATAAGAGGCAAAGACAGGGGACAGACGAAAAGGGAGAAGTGGAAAGGAACAAGAGGGGGAGGAAGGGACAAAGGACTGCCTCTGGATAGAGAGGAGACAGGTGTGGCCCATAGGCAGATGGCAGTTTATAAAACAAAAAGGGGAAACCCTGTATTAGGATGAGTTGGTTTGTTTTGATTGGGCATGTTAATTGGGGTAGCTAGAGAGGGTTTTTGATTTCTGGGCTTCGGGAGAAGAAAGTGGCCAAATAAGGGAATAGACCTCGTGGCTTGCTTTAAGAATGTAATCTAAGTGTTTAGCAAGGCAGAGAGAATATAGGAAGGCAAGGCCTTCCATAGCCATGATTGCTTTGCTGGCTAACGTGCCTTCAGTGCCAGGTTAAGAACCCTTTTTGGGTCCCATCACAAGGTTTATGGATGGTTCAGGTCCTACCCTTTCTCAAAGTCCTGGGCAAACCACTGGAGTAGCAGGACTGGCCACTTCCTTAGATATTTACCCCAGGGCCAAACAGACTCGCTGGATGCCATGGAACTACGAAGTCATCAAGGATTAGATCTACTAACAGCAGAGATAGGTGGCCTTTGCCTCTTCCTCAAGGAGGAATGCTGCTTTTATGACAACCAGTCAGGGACAGTAAAAGATCTGACAGCCCCAGATGGATCTCCAAAAACCATAATAATGCCTCTGGTTGATGAATCGCTGACAGTCCAGTATGGCATTAGATGCTGCTTTTCTCTCTCTTTCTTTCTTTTTGTGTTAAAATTTAAATTTATTAGCAACTTTAAATTTATTAATGAATTTCAAAAGAATTCTCCTTTAGGTTGAGGCTTGAACCCAACATCAAAGCCAAATAAACTCGAGTTGAGTACGGATGAATATAACTTTTTTATTAATTAGTTTATTAATCCGATCCCAATATCGGAGCCTCCTAGTACTCCTTCACACAGATCCTCCCCTGGCTCCTCCCTCCCCTTCTCCTCTGAGAAAGGATAGCTTCCTTAGCTATTACACACATCCCTGGCACATCAAGTCACTGCAGGGCTAGATGAATGCTGCTTTTCCTAGTCCTATTAATTGCTCCCTACTAATAAACTTCTTGTCTAAATTTCTTCAACAGCAGATCCAAAAGATTTCTAAGCAGAGTTTCGATCAGTTGCTATTACAGGATTATCAGCCCCTATTTAAGGAACCAGAGGTCTTATGGTTCCTAATTGTGCCCTAACAGTGAAGATCAAGCTTGCCTCACAGAATTCAGTGCCCCCATGCAGCAGAAAGTAGTTTAATGATAACACTGCCCCCTTTCCTGACCCACCCCCATCATTTATTAATAATAAACAGAAAGGGGAGAAATGTAGCAAGCTAGCACTCACTTCCAGATTTTGAAATTTCACCAATCCCTGGGCTCACTCCAAGCTCAGGACTTGAAATCCCACCAATCCCTGCCTTGGAAATCTCCACCCTGAGAAACTCCTCCTCTAGGAAACCCTATATAACCCTGCCCCCCAGTCAGTGTTCTGCTGCTTCTCCCCACAGTAGAGGCAGCCACCCTCTTGTGTCTTTTCCAATCAATCCAGTGTGAGGTTTTTGTGCAGTGGGACTTTGTGATATTCCTTGGCTCCAGACTGACAGGCTAGCTTTTTCTTCAGGTCTGCAACTCTTGCTTTGGGGAAACCTTTCCCCTCAGAGTTGTAAAACTTAAGAGTGTCCACGTGTTTATCATGCGCACACACATGTGCACAGGCACATACACACGAATAGATATTTTTTAAAAAATAGCAGTACTTTTAGCTGTAAACAGCACAAAAATAGTAATTTTACTTCCAATCTTGACGAAGCAGGTCAGAATAACAGATTAAATTCTTGGAATTACCTTGATAGTAACATATGTTGTGTGACAAAGCTTTTCCTGGGGAGACGCAACACCAAAGCATAGATACCACCAAAGTCCTACTTAGTGAACCAATGGGGTCACTACAGAGCTATGGATAAGGGGATACTTACAGGCTGAAATGACACAAAGACAGCGTGAGCGACAGCTCACAGAGCTGGCAACCTGGAGCACACTGCACAGCCTGCAGACAGCTCGACAGGTTGGAGAGTATCCTTTCTAAGAGCTTCAACTGCTATAAACTTCTTCCAGTTCAACTTATCTGGGTCTTCTTGGCACTCAGCTTTCTACCTTCTATGAGGGACTCAGCTTTTGTTGTTCATTCTGGCAGCAAAGAGCCTGGTGAATCTGTTAAGTTTGGGGAACTTCCTGAGGCTGTCTTTACTGCTCAAGGAGCTTGCCTGCAGGATGGAATGTTTGGTCTCCTAGGAAACGGTTGCATAACAATATGGTAGGGGAGTATTCTAGTAGCAGACAGCTAAACTTGGTTGTGTGAGTCACTGAGTATTTTTTTAATGTAAAAATTCAAACAAAGATATGAGACAGTCATTTTTAAACATTAGCAGCAGTAGTAGGACATGGCAGTGACACCTCAGGGAAGAGGATAAGTGAAGTAGGCTTTATTGTATTGACTTAAGGACAGTTCAAGGAGAAAGAACCCAGAGTCCAGGTCTTTGATGTGAGATGCTCCTGGCGGTATCAGGAGGTTGGGAGGCTTCACAGTAAAGCTCTCTGAAAGGACAAAGCTTTATAGGAAGATCATCTGGAAATTATCAGGGGCTTGACTTGAGGTCTTTAGTTCAACTACCCAAGCTCCCAGGGAGAGAAAGAACCACCTAAAAGAAGCCTGGTTGGGTGGTGGCAGCACACGCCTCCAATACCAGCCCTCAGGAGGCAGAGGCAGGCGGATCTCTGAGTTCACAGGCCAACCTGGTGTAGAGAACAAGTTTCAGAATAGCCAGAGCTACACAGAGAAAACCTGTTTCAAAATAACCAAATAATAATCATAATATTAATTGATTTTAACTAATTAATTTTAGAAAAGAAGGAGCCTGATGTGGAGGCACCCATCTCTAATCCCAGCACTCAGGAGACACAAACAGACCATCCGCTGTGATTTTGAAGCCAGCCTGGTTTTCATACCAAATTCCGAACTACTGAGACTCTTCCTCTAAAAAGGCAAGCTAGGTGTGTTACTGAAATCTCAATACTCAGGAGCCAGAGGCAGTAGGACCTCTGCTAATTCAGGATCAACCCGGCCTACAAATGTGTTCCAAGACAGTAAGGCCTAATGTCAAAACCCTATCTTTAAAAGGAAAAAAAAAGGGCAAAATTAAAACTTTGAAACATAGGAAGGTAAAAACATCTTGTCGGTAACAGAGATACATCGTAAGAAATGTTAAGTCCTTCAGAAAGAAGGAAAATTGCGTCTGCACGAAGGAATCAAGAATACTACAACCAGGGGTTGGGGATTTGGCTCAGTGGTAGAGCACTTGCCTAGCAAGTGCAAGGCCCTGGGTTCGGTTCCCACCTCTGAAAAAAAAAAAAGAATAGAAAACAAAAACAAAAACAAACAAACAAACAAAGAATACTACAACCAGACGGGAGAGATCACACATGGATGAACAGCGGAGAGATCCCTCACGGATCAACAGAGGAGAGATCACTCATGGATGAATAGCAGAGAGATCACTCACGGATGAACAGAGGAGAGATCACTCGCGATGAACAGAGGAGAGATCACTCACGGATGAACAGCGGAGAGATCACTCAGGGATGAACAGAGGAGAGATCCAGGACCTGGGTTTGATTCTCAGTACCCACGTGGCAGCTCACAACACCCCAGTTCCCTGAGATCAGAGGCCCTTTTCCGGCCTTTGCAGGCACATATGTGGTGCACTTATACAGACAAAACATCCACTTGTACATACAAAATTTAAAAATAAAAAGTAAAGGGGCTGGGGATTTAGCTCAGTGGTAGAGCGCTTACCTAGGAAGCGCAAGGCCCTGGGTTCGGTCCCCAGCTCCGAAAAAAAGAACAAAAAAAAATAAATAAATAAAAAATAAAAATAAAAAGTAAACACAGTAAAATGGGGCTGGAGCACACGTTGCTCTTCCTAATGGCCTGAGTTTGGTTCCCAGCACCCATACGGTGGCTCAGAATCATCTGTAACTCCCGCTCTAGGGTTTTCTGAACACTTTTCTGATCTCCATGTGAGTTGCATGAATATGGAACACTCATACACAGAAATGTCACCAGATAAAATAAATACTGTGAACAGGGTGAGATGGCTAAGTGGGTAAGAACAGAAAAACGCGATGACCTGAGTTTATCCCTGCAACTCACACAGTAGAAGGCAAGGGCCAACTCCCAAAGGTTGACCTCTGACCTCTGACCTCCACACGTACACTTCATCATACTGCATGTAAACACGGAGACGGAGAAGTAATTAATTAAAAAAAATTAAAGAATACTTTAAATAGTAACTGTGGAGTAGTGTAAGCTAATAAAAATGCAGTTTCGTTGTATTACAAAAAGTTGGAGATCAGCAGTGGATGACCTTAACTCAATTGCTCAGTCATTGAAGACTCTGGTTCTCACCCTGCCCAACCGGGGCTTCATCCTCGTGTTTGTTGCTTCAAAGAGCCTACTGTGATGTCTGGCATAGTGGGATACAACTTTACTCCTCTCACTAGGCAGAGGCCCAAGGATCTCTGTCCGTTCAAGGCCAATCTAGTCTACATAGTTTCAAGACAACCAAGGATACATAGAGAGACACCCCCCTGCAAAAAAGGGGGGGAGGGACAAAGGGCTTACTTTGTTTTATGTGATTTGTCTCCAGAAAAACTGATATTGAAGTCCGTAGTGGTATAGAGAGATCTCAGAGCCTTTGAGAAGTGGGGCATAGTGAAGGGGGTTGGTCCTGGCTTCCCCTGTGAAGAGATTAATGCTAATTGTAAGAAATGTGTTTGATCTCTTGGGAGTGGATTTGTGTCCATGCGAACAGGGCTGTTACAGAGTAACTTTCTCTGCTCTCTGTTTTTGTCTTTCCTATGTGATCTCACTGTAATTGCTATGAGCCCTGTTAAGACGGAGGCACAAGGCCCTCACAAGAGTACCTTTGTGATACCCTTGGTGATAAGGCCACCCAATATGGATATTTAGCCTTCAAAGCTGTGAACTAAGTACACCTCCTTTATTAAAATAGCCAGTCTTGAGAATTTGTTCTGGCAACAGAAAGTGGACTAAGATATAAACCTTATCTTTAAACATTTCTATTCCTGTACCAACAAGGGCCATGCATAAATATAATATTTGTGTAATTACTACTGAGCAAGTGGTTTAGAAAAAGAATGATACATTTGAATGCCATCAGAAGGAGAAAGAAATATACTATTATGGGATTTGAGGCTCACAAAAAAAAGTCTCATTAGCTTAAACAAATTGTAGTTATTAGACTAAGAAACTAAGGGGGAAAACCAAAGGCAGAAAATTCTATGTTGAGCTCTGCATTACCTCATTAGCAATCAGTTCTCGCCATGTTTCTATGTTTTTTTCTATTGCTTCTGTCAACACATACACCCATTTGGGGATATATTTGAGAGAATTCATCTCCCTGGGGGTCTCGTAATTACAGCAATCTATTTTCTATAACCATCTTCCCCCTTCGTTACCAAATAGCAAGGAATATGACCCAGAACTAGCCAATTAGAACTAGCCAATCATTGTATCCTACCTCCTTGGAAACAGTCAGGCACTCAGAGAGCATGTGTAACACTAACTGAGCCAATCAGAATCCTTCCCTGAAATTCATGTAGGAGTACTAACAGATGAGTTTCCTGTTGGAAGTGGTAAGCTTCAAAGATATGAAATTGAAACTGTTAAAGCCATTTGCTCCAGAAGTTTATCTGGGGTGGAAGGAAGGAAGGAAGAAAGGAAGAAGAAAGAAAGGAAGGGAGGAAAAAAGCAAGTCAAACCACTGAGAGAAGCCGGGCACACACAAAGAGAGGAGAGAAAAATTTCACCCATTGTTTAAGCCTCTGAATCCAGTTATAAACAAAGCCAGAACTTGCCCTGAGCCACTCAAAAATAGGAACCAATAAATTTCCTTTGGATTTCTCTAAGTTAAGTAAGTATTATGACAAATGTAACAAATATTTTGGCTAATATACATTGCTAATCTCAAGCCTAAAAGGAGATGGAGAATTTACTAAACGGCACGCATCTGATCAGAAGAAAGGTAAAAGCTTTAAACTCCCCTAAGGAAGAGGCGCGCTGCTCCTGTGATTAACAACCAGGGTGCACATTCTCTTTCCTCTCATACCCGTCTGGATTTTTCTCTGCTTTTCCTTTCGTGAGTGTGTTGTGGTAGTTACTGAACCCAGGGCCTCAAACATGCTAAACAAAGACCACAGATCTATACCCCCTAGCCCACACCTAGTTTCCACCTAGGGATCTAGTTTTGAAAATGCAACAGTGTTAACATTTGGAGTACTCATTGTATTTTCTAGGAGAGTTCTCATTTCCCTCCCACTATATGATCTACACAAACCTTGCCTTGCAAAAAGATTTTATTTTATTACTTTATTATTCTAAAAGTATTTATAATCAGAGTATTCTCGAATCTCCAATCCAGTAGTTTCCAATGAAAGTTGATGAAGAAATATAAAACATGTAGCAAAATTCTAAAATGCAACTCTGGGTTTTGATTTGTTTGTTTGTTTTGTTTTGTTTTGTTTCAAGGCAGGGTTTCCCTGTGTAGCCCTGGCTGTCCTGGAACTCGCTCTGTAGACTGGGCTGGCCTCGAACTCTACCTCTACCTCGAGATCTACCTGTCTCTGCCTCCCAAGTACTAGATTAAAAGTGTACAACACCACCGCCTGCCTGGTTTTACTTTTAATTGTGTGTCTGTGTTGGTGCATGCACATGCACACATGTGCCCCTGGAGGTCAGGAGAAAAGGACAGGATCCTCTGGAGCCGGAGTTTCAGGATGTGTAAGCTATCTGACATGGGTGCTGGGACCTGAATGACAGTCCTCCCAGCAGACCAGCAAAAGCTCTTTTTTTTTTTTTTTTTTTTTTTTTCGGAGCTGGGGACTGAACCCAGGGCCTTGAGCTTGCTAGGCAAGTGCTCTACCACTGAGCCAAATCCCCAACCCCAGCAAGAGCTCTTAACCACCAAGCCATGTCTCCAGCCTCTGCAACTCCTTTTGCATGCTATATGTGTGCTCAAAAGTGAATCGACCCTGGAAAGTGGGTGAAAGATAAATTCAACTGCAGGCCTGTTGTGAAATAATAATTTCACCCAGGGAACACAAATGCCTAAATCTTATTAGCCTAGAACTACAAATTTTGGCCGTATTTCCACTAATACTAAAACAAATTCTCAATGCTAGTTGTTGGCGTTATTTCTACTCTGCCCAGCAGTTATGTAGGCCTGACTTCCTACAAAAGGGGCTATTTGGCCCCTCCTCTCTCTCTTACTCTCTTACTCTCTCTGCCTTTCTGTCTCTTTTCTCTCCCTTTTCCCCTTCCCGCTCTCTCCACATCATCCTGGCCAGCCTCTTCTCTTTCTCTCCCTCTCCCTCTTTCTCTGTCTCTACTCCCTTCTCAACTCCGCTTCCCATGTCCCTAAATAAACTCTATTCTATGCTATATCCATTGAATGGCTGGTACCTCAGGGAGAAGGGATGCATAGCATGGGCCTGCTGAGGCACCCCTCCCACCTCACCATATCTGACTCTATGAAGCATATCCCTGCTCTCTTTTTTATAAAACACACTAGTTCCTTTGATTGACAAATCGCCTCTTAGTGCAACCTAATGGGAAGGCTGCCTTTCCATGGTCAGAAACAAGTACATTCTAGCCTCCTCAGAGACCTTCCTGGATCTGTAGGGGACACCAGGGTCTTCCCTCTGGTATTTTCCACCTTGATTCAATGCTGTAATATCAAGAAACATGTTCTTTTTCCCCTTAGCTTTTCTGCCCTCCATGTCGTGGTCTTAGGAGTGAAGTCAACTTATAACAAAATGCCAAGTATGGCACAAAGATTATCTCAGACTCCAAGGGGTTCCAACTCAGTTTTATAGGAAACAGAACAGGGTCTGGAGAAAGGACTTGGCAGTTAAGAACATTTGCTGCTCTTCCAGAGGACTGAAAGCCCAGGTTTGAGCCCACATGTAGGCTCACAGCCATCTGTAGCTCCAATTACAGGAGATCTGATACCTCCTTGTGACCTTTCTGTGGCCCCAGGCACTCACAGGGTGCACAAACATACATGTGTGCAAAACACTTACACACATAAAATAAATAAACCAACAGTAATTAGGAACGGTCGAGCACTAAGGTAGATAAATTCTGCATCGGCATTTTCTTCTGAGGGTTCTTGGCCTCGTGGACACTTGTCCCATTCTTCCTCAGTGATTTGGCTTTCTTCATCCCTTCGTCCACAGCAGCAGTTCTGTGGGTTGAGGCCCATTTGGGGCCACCCATCAGCTATCCAACATGTCGGATATTTGCATTACAACTCATAGCAGTAGCAAAATTACAGTTATAAAATAGCAATGAAATAATTTTACAGTCGGGGATCACCACAACGTGAACTCTATTAAAATGTCAGAGCATCAGGAAGGTTGAAAACCACAGATCTACAGCCCGAGACGTGACACTCCCAGCTAGCAAGGTGTCTTCCTCATTTTATTAGTTGTGTGGCTACTACATTTCTTATTCATTCTGTCCTATCTTTCCCCCTTCTTTGTTTTTTAAAGGATCTATCTCATTATGCAGCCCAAACTTGAAATCCTCCTGCCTTAGCCTCCTTTTGGTCTAGAATCCAGACATGTATCATACCAAGCCATCCTTTACCAGTTATGTAGCTGAGACAGTCCTTGGACTCCGGTGCTTCTGTTCCCATTTCCCAAGGGCTGGAGTTAGAGGTGTGGTCTGTCTACTACATACAACCTGCTCCTGATTTCAGAGAACCCAGACTAACATACCCCAGCATCAATACATTCTAAATTACTTGGTCTTGGAAAATGGAGGGACCAGATGTGGTGGCACACACCTTCAATCCAATCACTTGCAGGTAGCAGTCGGTGGATCCCTTTGAATTAGGGACCAAGACTGTGTAAAGAGACATATCTCAGGACAAAAACAAAAAGAGAAAGTTGATCTGGATGTAGACATGGTTGTTTATGCTTACAATGCCAGGAGCTGGGAGGTCTGAGTAGGATTACAGTGAGTTCAAGGCCAGCCTGGACTGCAAAGTGAGTTTAAGCTCAGCCTGAGACCATTTCTCAAAAAAAGAAAAGAAAAAACATATTTAAAGGGAAGCAGCCCAAAGTGTTGACTGTGTGAAGTAAGATGAAGTTCACACCTGTAACTCTCCTTACAGGTTTCAGAGTTCTTTTATAGATGACACACACAAATAGAACAAAATTCTACAAGGGCAGACGATAATTATCCGCACAACATAGCCTAAAATCCAGAGGAAAAGACAGATTTCCTTTCAAGATGGCTAAAAATTATACCCAACTTACATTAACACATTTTAAAATATAAAACAATCGCGTTTGATTTTGTTTACTGTGTTCAATTTTTCCCCAAGAACAAAGGGTCAGTACTTAAGCATTTATTTGCATAATTTAAAACTGATTGCTCTCCCACTCTAGAGAACAGTCCACCTTCAACACGTATCCAAAACTTCACTTAAAAAAAAATCTGTTTGATTTTTAAATTTTTAATTACATATTGTGGCGATTTGAATTTGCTTGGCCCAGAGAGTGGCACTATTTGGAGACGTGCCCTTATTGGAGTGGGTGTGGCCTTATTGGAGTAGGTGTGGCCTTATTGGAGTGGGTGTGGCCTTATTGGAGTAGGTGTGGCCTTGTTGGAGGAAGTGTGTCACTGTGGGGATGGGTTTTAAGACCCTCATCCTAGCTACCTAGAAGCCAGTCTTCTGTTTGCCTTTGGAACAAGATGTAGAACTCTCAGCTCCTCCTGCACCATGTCTGCCTGGACGCTGCCATGTTCCTGCCTTGATTATAATGGACTGAACTCTGAACCTGTAAGCCAGCCCCAATTAAATGTTGTCCTTATAAGAGTTGCCTTGGTCATGGCGTCTCTTCACAGTAGTAAAACCCTAACCAAGGCATGTATATATGTGTTAGTTTGAGGACTAAATGCATAAGAGTGCGGTCCCTCAGAGGCTACTGTAGAACCTGTAACCCCTGGAATGGAGTTATAGGCAATTGTGAGCCAGCCTGAGTGCTGGGAAAAGAACTCAAGGTCCTCGGCCAGAGCAATACCTCTTAACCTCTGAGCTCTCTCTCCCTTGCCCAAAAACCTTCTTAGCTGGCAGGAACTACTTGTAACTTTTTAAAAACAATTTGTTCTACTTTAACAATCTCAAGATCCCAACAATCCACTCCTCAGACATTGTTTCAACCCTGAGAACAGTAATGCCTTTTATTAATTCATACTTTAGTGAGTCGGAAACTACATTTTAGAGAATTAGGAAATTTATCCACTGTTACTACACTACGTTTAAAATGAAATTGGCTCACAACCTCGCATCTTCCCAATACTCTCAGAAATCCCATCAAAACTCCAGTTTGCTTAGATTTTAATGATCCGTAGGAAGGACACGTCTCACCCTGGGTGGAGATCGCTGAAGGCCTTGCCCAGCAGGGACACTGGGGTGGCTGGGTTTCTTTTCCATGCAGTCACAGGACATCTCCATTCTACTTGGCTTCTCCACATCGTTTCCCTGTATAATCTCACAAGCACCGTGGCCAAATGTCCTGACTGGCAGTTCCTCAAGTGTTCAAACGTGCAAAAGCAAAAACTGTCAGGGAATGCTTAGCTATAGAAATAGCACAGCATCCTCTCTCTCCCTTGGTAAAACACAACAGAGCAAGAACATGGACATGCTTAAGTGTGTGAAACTATGTAAGATCTCGTGCGCCCGATCCTCTAGCTTCAGGAATTCGTGGGGCCTCTCCTAACTGGCTGTAAGTCAGTGACATGCTCAGGGCTCTTCGAGGAAATAGAAAGAACAGCGATCAGTCATTTTAAAAGATGAGTCACAGGATCAGAGTCTGTGTGGGAGAGGATTACACAAAAGCATGAATAATGCGAGAAATATCAGGGATGGAAGCCATTTTTGGAAATTAGCTGCCACACTTTACAACTAGATTACCTGTCTCTTACCAGAAAAATGTGTTAAATGACATGTTTATTCATTCTTCCCCCATCCATTCATTTGATTTCACTACTAGGGATTGACCCTAGGGCCGGTACATGCCGGGCAAGTACTCTATGGACTATAACCCCAAACTCAGGAAATAGTCTTAAAAAACTAAGTATGAGTCAAACAAGATAATCTGAAGCTTTTAAATTTTGTTTTAATTATATTTTATATGTTGTTTAAGACAGGGTCTAAGCTAACCCTTAGCACTCTCTTTCTTGAACCCTATTCTCTCCCCTAGACCCTGGAGTTCTTTGCTTTCTAACACACCCCCACTCCACCCCAGACAATGTTTCTCTGTGTGTAACCCTGGCTATCCTGGAACTCACTCTATAGATGAGACTGGTCTCGACTCACAGCGATCCACCTGCCTCTGTAAAGACATGTGCCACCACCCTCCAGACCTAAGACAGGGTCTTGCTGTGTCGTCCTGGTTGTCTTAGAAATGGCTGTGGACCACTGAACTTTGTATAATCTTCTTCCCTCTGCTTCTCAAGCGCTGGGATTCCAGCTCTGAATCATGTCACCCACCCTAAAAGTGCTTTTTTTTTTTTTTTTTCCAGAGCTGGGGACCGAACCCAGGGCCTTGCGCTTCCTAGGCAAGCGCTCTACCACTGAGCTAAATCCCCAACCCCCTAAAAGTGCTTTTTTAGAGATGTGCTTACAGCCAGACATGGTAGCATGCACCTGTAATCCCAGCACTTCCGCACTTAGGAAGAAAGATCAAAGGTTAAGAATAGCTCAGCTACATAGTGAGTTCCATTCCAGCCTGGGCTACATGAGACCCTGCCACTAAACAAACAAAATGAGAGAAATGTGTCTTTAGTTCCAGCATTCAGGAGGCAGAGGCCCTGGTCTACATAATGACTTCAGACCAGCCAGGACTATATGGCAAATCGAGAGCGAGAGCGCGAGAGCGAGAGCGCGAGAGCGAGAGCGCGAGAGCGAGGCATTATTATCTTTCTTTTTATCAGACCAATATATATCTTTGAAGTTGTTTCTTGGGGGGCCTGGCAGAGTAGATGTATCTTTATTTCTTTTTTAAGTAGACTCTTGCTCTTGGTTTCCAGATTATAATCTGGGCCCTAGCCATTCCTGGGACCTGATTCTAGGCACACATCACTGCGCCTGACTGGTTGAGGTTTTTAAAAATCAGTTTCTTCATTACAACCTTGTCATATCTGATTGCCTACCCTCATTTATGAAAGCGTTCTTTTTTTTAAAAGATTTATTCATTTATTATATATAAGTACACTGTAGCTGTCTTCAGACACACCAGAAGAGGGCATCAGATTTTTTACAGATGGTTGTGAGCCACCATGTGGTTGCTGGGAATTGAACTCAGGACCTCTGGAAGAGCAGTCGGGGCTCTTAACCACTGAGCTATCTCTCCAGCCCTATGAAAGCGTTCTTGATGATGTTTTTACATCCTTAGATTTAAAGAATTGGTGAAAATAATCAAATGGACTTTAAGCATGCACAGTCACTGTCATGAGTTATAAAGACTTACAGCTCATCCAGACATGATTTAAATGCTAAAAAATTACACATCTGAAGTATGTGTGCTTCCTTTATTTTATGGTCAGCGACCCATGTTTACAGAAGTCTTGCAACTATTACCACATTCATATTATAGAATATTCCCTAACTCAGAAGAGAAAACTCCTTTGCATCTGCCATGCTTCCTAGTCTATCTCCTCCACACCCCGTCCTAGACAAACCACCTACTCTTCCTTTCCCCATAGATTCCTCTATTTTAGTTTCTGCCTTCTCTTTGATTTCAGCTACCATGTGCTGGGATAACAAGCATCCGTCCCCAGGTCCAGGTTGTGTGGACCTTGGATTCAAACCACAGCTCTGTGCATGCAGGGACAGCACTCTTAGCTAGCTGTAACCCCACACTCTTAGCTGGCTGTTTCCCCAGCCCTCTTAGCTAGTTTTATCCCCAGCCCTCTTAGCTAGCTGTATCCCCATGCTCTTAGCTAGTTTTATCCCCAGCCCTCTTAGCCAGCTGTATCCCTAGCCCTGTCATTTTTGTCTTTATAAACTTGCCTATTCTGGATAATCCTCATAAATAAAATCACATTATGTGTGCTTTTTCCTTAGCAGATGGTTTCAAGGCTTATCCATGTTACAGCTCTACCTGCACTATATTTTTTTTTATGGCCAAATAATAGCCCACTGTGTGACTGCATCACACTTTATCAATCCCTAGGTAGTGGGCTCTCTAGGGTCCTAATTTTGCGACGAACACTCATGTACCTGTTTTTTACATAGATGTGTATTTTCAATTCATGAATGGATGAAGAATCACTGATTATTTTCTATGGGGTGAATTGTATCTTTCTGACATATAGAAAATTATAAATAACTCTTCCATGGGGGTGAGAATTAGAGAAGTGAGGGTGGCACAGGCAAGGGATTCAAGAGCTCACTTGCACCTGCATGGTTTCTACATTTCAAGGTGGGTTTGCTAAGGCCATTGACTTAGCTTTGAGTTCCTGTTTCCTCAACTATGCAATGGAAAAATATATGAAAAGAGAAGGCTGTTGAAGGGGTTGAAACAAATAGCTTTAAACTCAGTGTCAAGCACATTGTCAGTGTTCACTAGTTATTGGTAATTATTTTAAATAGCTTCTGTGCTGTTCCATTTTTATAATAAACATGCACTGTTTTTCAAAATCCTACTGCTTCAGCTTCCTAAGTGTTAGGACTTTAGGCTTCGACCCCAAGTTCAGGTATTGCATTCTTCCATTACCATTACTGCCTTAGACTGGAAGAAGCCGTTTGAGCCTGCTCTCACCTGAGCCTGCTCTCACCTGAGCCTGCTCTGTCTCAGTTATCTGCTTTATATTAACTGAGGACATAGAGATTGTTCAATGATGGCTTGAATTGTGCTTTGGTAATGTTTTTCAACTTTACCAATCAAGAGGGAGAATTATTGAGCATACTGATTCACGAGATAGGAGACGTGGGGGACAGCACGTGAGTAATGTACGTACTGCACAACTGTAAGATCTGAGGTCGTAAGTCTGATGTGCCTGTAACCACACTGGGGAGGCAAAGAGAGCAAGTCCCTGAGGCTTACACTGGCCATTCAGGCTAGCCAAAAATAGGAGCGCTACATTCAGTGAGAGATGGAGAACAGAGTGTAGTGGCAAATGGGATCTCTGAGTTCGAGGCCAGACTGGTCTACAAAGTGAGACCAGGACAGTCAGGGCTTTGTTACACAGAGAAACCATGTCTTGGAAAGCAGAACAAACAGACAAAAAGATGGAAAGCCAGTGGGATGGCCCAGCAGGCCAAGGTGCTTCACCACTAAGCCTGATAACCTGAATTCCATCCTCTGACCTCCACCAGTGCACGCCGGTGGGAACTCACACCCAGATACACTCTTCACACACACAATAAACAAGTCGATGATTGAGATAGAGAAGACAACCTTACATCGCCCTTTGGCCTTCACATGCACACACTTCTGCACACACACACACACACACACACACACACACACACACACACACCATGACATCGTGCCCCCATCCTTATTAAAATTGATCCTAGTGTCTGCAGTTCCCGATGATCACTGGCTTCAGGTGTCGCTTTGTTTTCCCTTTAGACCGGCGTGACTGGTAAGTGCTCAGTAAAAACCACCCTTTGCATTTGGGTCTTTTCCTGGGCTAAGAACATAAGGTACGACCCTATGTCGTGTTGCCAGGCCTGTGGCCCCACACAAAGTCATGGCTATAATAAACCACACTCCATGATGGAGCCATCCATAGTGAACCATGTTGCTCATTGATAATGTCTGTTCAGCTAAGTGTACTAAATGTGTCCTTGGCTTTTTTTTATTCTCAATTTATGATCTTTTATCAGGATGTAAATTTAACCATCGTATAAGGAGAATCTGTAGTAATATTGAAATTTACAGTCTAGAAACTGTGATCTTTCCCACCCTTCATTCCATACAGGGACCCCAGCCTTATACATGCTAGGCACTGAGCTACACCCAACAGCCCCAAGAATTGCTTGTACTTTCCCACTGGTATTTGAAGCAAAACAATTCTTTATTGCTTTTTTAGCTTTACTTCTTCTTGTTTTAGTGCAAAAACCAATCAGTTAATCTCACATTTTACCAAAGGTTTGGTCTTCTTTCTCCCTATAGCTGATTTGGCGACGCATTTTAATTCCTTGTCTATGTAATTCATTGGTATATGTTTTACCTGATGACTGCCATCTTAAATAATAACATTCATCTAATAAGACGTGTTCTATTTACAGGCCTTCAAGAGAAATTTAGCTTTTGAGAAGAAACGGCAGGAATGCTGGCATTAACCATTAAAATGCACTCTACGCATTTTCTGGCTGTTTTTCCCTTGGTATACACATGGTCGGATGATAAGGACTACGGAACGGTGAGCTTGGAAGGCCCTGGCTCAAGCTTCTTCCGTGTACTCTTTTTGTTGTTTTTGTTTTTCAAGACAGCACTCCTACTTATCCTCATATTTGTCAGGTAGCCACTTACTAAGGAAACTGGGGCCATTTGCCAGACCTCAAGAAATCTATAGCCTATTATCCAATCAGCTTATAAACACCTGCAAGGTAACAAGTATTGAGTTTAAGACTAGCTTCGTGTCTAGAAATACAGCTCACCAGGAGCACTTGCCTTGCATGCTAACGGCCCTAGGTTCAATCTTGAGTATTGAAGAAAAAACAAGTCTCTCTCTCTCTCTCTCTCTCTCTCTCTCTTCTACCTCCTCCTCTCTTCTTCCCCCAGTGTGTGTGTGTGTGTGTGTGTGTGTGTGTGTGTGTGGTGTGTGTGTGTGTGAAGCCATGTTATCAACACCACACAATTTACCCACTTCAGGTATATTTTCTGTGTTCCCTATGCTCTATATAGGTTCCTACCATTGTGATGCCATCTGCCATGAAGCCTTAGCCATAGCTCCAGCGATGTCATCATACTACCTGATTTTCCTGATTTTGGACATTGGACATCCCAAACTGTGAGTATAAGCCTTTTTATACAAACATATACAACTCAGATGGTTTTTAGTGTGCTTATATTTAGTGTACTTTTAATAACAATTTTAAATTAATTTCATCACCTCAAATAGAAGTCCTATTTTTTGTCTGGGTGGGGTGGCCTTCAAGACACAGTTTCTCTGTGTTTCATAGGTTGGTCTCAGAGTCATAAAGATCCTTCTGAACTCCCCTCCTCCTTTTTAATGGTTTTTAGAGACACGATTTCTCTGTGTAGCCCTGGCTGTCCTGCAACTCATTATGTAGACCAGGCTGGCCTCAAGCTCAGAGACTGGCCTGACTCTGCCTTCCCAGTACTGGGATTAAAGGCAGTTAATCCCCTTTTGTTCAACAACCCTTGGCAACCACTGATCTACTTTCTGTCTCTATGAATGTGTTTATTCCAGACATTTCCTATTAAAAGGGGCATCATATAATTCACAGCATCATATAATTTCTTTCCTTTAGTATAATATTATCAACATTTGTTCATCTTATAGCTTGCAACCAATATTTCATTTCTTTATATGACTGTATAAGAGCCTATGTATGGGTATTGTTTGGATTTTTGATAGCCGTTCATCAACGGTGGTTCTCAGCCAATGGTTCTAAACCTTCCTAATGCTGTAAACCTTTAACACAATTGTTCATGTTCTGGTGACCCCCCCCATTATAAAATTATTTTGTTGCTACTATAATTCCGCTGCTGTTATGTATCACAATGTAAGAATCTGACAGGCTGGATATCTGAGACGCGACCCTGTTGTTTCAAGGGGGTCTGGACCCACAGTTTGAGAACCGCTGTACTAGGCATTTGGTTGTTTACGTGGTCTGTCTATTGTGAATAATTCTGGAAGGAGCATTCTTGTGCGTGTTTTTAAAGGATGTGTTTTAATTTCCCTTGGGTATATCAATAGAAGAAGAGTTGCTACATTATAGCCAGGCCGTGGTGGCATGAACCTTAAATCCTAGGAAGCAGACAGATGGATCTCTGAGTTCAAGGCCTTGCTCTGCAGAGCAAGTTCCAGGGTAGCTAGGGCTACACAGAGAAACCCTGTCTCAAATGAAGGAAGGAAGGAAGGAAGGAAGGAAGGAAGGAAGGAAGGAAGGAAGGAAGGAAGGAAGGAAGGAAAGAAGGAATAATTTGCTGAGTTACAATAACCCTGAGTTTATGTTTATTCTTTTTCTGTGGTGCTAGGGTCTCTCTTTTCCCTAACACCTTACATGGACTCTACCTATGCTCTCCCAGAACTGGGCTGAGCTTACATGTGTGGACCACCAGGCCTTGTGTTTTGTTTTGTTTTGTTTTTAATTCTGTGGGTTTGTTTTTCCCTATATGTATTCTGGGGACTCAGACTCAGGTCATGTGCTTGCAAGTCAAACCTTTTACTGTCAGAGATCTATCCCTCCTCTGCCTCCTGTTCTATCTTCCTCCTCATTCTCTCTTTCTCCTCCTCCTCTGACACAAATCTCATCTGGAGAGCCCCGCCTGTATGATCTCATCAAAATGACATCACCACACATAACTCAAAATATTATCTTAAGGACTAGGGCTCCCTAGGATACAGTGTTTAGTGTGGATCCTCTCCATACCAAAAAGGGAGTTTTCATTGCCCTTACAGCAGTATCCCCAGTCATCCTGGCAGTTAGAAATTCATGTGAACTAATCTTTTTTTTCCCTTAAGGTTATTCACACCTTAGCACAATCTACTTTAATAGTCATGCTTTCTTTCTAACCCCTGGTATAAAGATGGTTGGCTCAAACTGAGGTGTTCTGACAGTATTGGAGGATCTAGAAACGGGTGGAAAAATGAGTGGTTTTAGAGTCGTAGAAAGATGGTGTAGAACACATGACCTGCAGTGCGCTTATTAGGTCGTTTGCTTTCGTAACAGCAAGGTAGACACTATTTCTTTGCTTCAAGGACGAGAAAAAGAAAAAGGGTTTAAAAGCTTACGAGGTTACTCAACAGATAGTGTGTGGAGAGTTGGTATTTTAACCCAAATTTAATTGAGTGCCTTGAACACAGTTCACTTCTTTTCTTTTGAGACATGGTCTCTCACTGTCCTGGAACTTACCAAGAAAAGAAACAGAATCACAACTCTGGGAGTACGGGAGGGAAAGGAGTGAGCTGGCTGCGTGCCAAGGCCCAACTGTCTTCCCCAGGGTAGCCTTTCACAGGACCGGTTGTCATCTGCGCTTGGCCAGCCCGCGCCTAGTGCTGCTGCCTTAGCAGAACTACTGTACTTGACTAAGTTAGGACTCCAGCAACTGCTGCTGGCAGAGCCATGCACTCCAGCAAAACTTCCTTATTTGGAAAATTCTTTCCTATCGTATTGGGGCAGGAACACTGTAATCTCTCATTAAAGAGAAACAAGAAGTCTTGACCTACATCAGAAAGGGCCCTTGCAATCACCAAAATGAACATTTTTTTTTTCAAAAAAAAAAGTCTCTTTCTAACTACTTTGCTTCAGGAAGAAGGTGGTAAGGGGAGAGACTGCTTTACCGGAGAGTAAGAGGACATTCGAGAATCCCCATTCCCTTCGACTGCAGAGGGTGTTCTAATTAGCAGAAAACTGAACCTCAGCCATAACAAAATCTAAGGCTTCTGTTGGAGCTAAACAAATCCAGAAGCCGGGTCTGATATCTAGAACAGGTTCGCAATCACAGCACGCCTGAGGCAGAGGCAGTGAGACTGGCAACTCCAAGTCTCTGTTTCCAGAAAGAATTTATATTAGGGAGCTTAGCTCAGAAGTAGGAGATCAGACCCTAGCAACACGGAAAAAAATTATATACAATTTGCTGATAGATTCTTTAGATTTTTCTTTTTCTCTCTTTCCTTCCTTCATTTTTCTTTTCTTTCCTTCCTGCTTGCTTGCTTTCTTTCTTTCTTCCTTCCTTCCTTTCTTTCTTTCTTTCTTCCTTTCTGTTTTGTTTTTTGAGACCTACTCTGTAGAGCAGGCTGGCCTCAAACTCATAGAGATTCCCCCTGCCTCTGCCTCCTGAGTGCTGGGATTAAAGGGCTGTGCCACCACCAGCTGGCTATGCTTACTTGGGAAAAGATGGGTCACGGAGAGCATTTGCAAAGTGGACTGATGAGGTCAACCTGGGTGTCCACGCCCAGAAGTGTGTCCGGGAGCAGCATGGTATAGTAACGTGTGCAGGACTCGAAAC